>NC_091445.1:83347942-83469461 GCF_964237555.1 Oryctolagus cuniculus | reverse complement strand
GAAGCCAGGACTCCATCCTGGTCTCCCACATGGGTGCAGGAGCCCAAGCACTTGAGCCATCCTCTGCTGCTTTCCCAGCTGCATTAGCAGGGAGCTGGATTAGAAATGCAGCAGGCAGGACTCCAACTGGCACGCACGTAGGATGCTGGTGTCGCAGATGGGGGCTTAACCCACTGTGCCACGGTGTTGGCCCTGGTTGGGTTCTGTTAAGCCCATCATTGTGACCCCCTCATATGGAAAGGGGGACCTCGCAGATGCAATTATAGTTATGTGTTGCTTACTGATGGGATGATGTGCCCCCAAAACTGTTGTTAGGCGATTTTGCCATTGTGTGAACACCTGGAGTGCTACCCACAGAAACCAAGGTGGTCATTAGGCAATACAATATGAGACCACCACCGCCAGAGTGTCAACCTGTGGTGCACTGGATGTGGGTAAGGTGAGGGCGCGCTGGAGTAGGGTGTCCCTGTGGAGAGAGAAGTGCAGAGGGAGAGGCGACATGACAGGCCGAGACCCGAGTGATGCATCCGAGGGCCCAGGAGCGTCAGCAAACACCGGAAGGCAGGAGAGGAGAAGGGCCCTCCCGAGAGGCGTCAGAAGGAACCAACTCTGGCTCCGTCTGGGACTTCCAGCCTCCGGGAGTGAAAAGGAACGCACTCCTGTTGTTCCAAGCTGCCCGGTTTGTGTGCTTTGACGCAGCATCTCTGGGAAACTAACACCCTATCTGTCCGGATGTTGTTACAACCTTGACTTCTCACTTCGCAGAATGGGGCAACAAGGGGCTGGCGTGTGGTGCAGGGGGTGGAGCCGCTGCTCGTGTAGCCGGCAGCCCGCACTGGCGCGCCAGTTCAAATCCACTTCAGGTCCAGCATTCCTGCTAATGTGCCTGGGAAGAGAGCAGATGGTGGCGCAAGTACTCGGGTCCCTGCCATCCGTGTGGGAGAGCAGGATGGAAGTCCTGACTCCTGGCTTCCGCCTGGCCCAGCCCTGCCTATTGTGGCCATCTGGGTCGTGAACCAGCAGATGGGAGATACCTCTCTCTCTATCGCTACCTATCACTTGGTCTTTCAAACAAAGAGATCTTAAAAGAAAAAAAAAAGGATGGAGGAATAAGGAGACTTCAAAAAGTTCATGGGAAATGGAATTAAAAGATAAGTGTATTTTTGTGCAAAAAATTTTTGAAATCCATACATATGTGAGGTCTTTAAAACATGCATGGAAAATGTGGATTATGAGGGAAAAACATGCACTGATTTCAAAATCTTTTGCACCAAAGTAAACTGTTCCATTTTCCCATGACCTTGAGTGTCCTCCTATTTCTGGCTAGGTAGACAGTTCAGTGGTTAGAATGTGGCCTACACCTTGGAAATGTGGTCCCAGCGAAGGAATGACTTTGAACACAAAATGTTATTGAAACCATGTCCAGACACTTTGGCAAATGCTATTCGTTATAAAGCTGAGGCTGGTATAATGTGCGTCTCCTCGTCTCTAAAGTCAAGTCTTGTTTCTGGGAGAAGTTCTGAACCGACCTGGGGATAGCTCAGCACCTGCAGCTTCCACCGCCACCGTGCCGAAGCGCTCCCCAAGGGGGACCCTGTCTGTGCTGGGCGCTTTACGTGCACATCGTCCAGATACACAACACCCCTCCGCTTTGCACAGTGCCTCCTGCAGGCAGTAGGCCCAGAGGGGTGAATAATTAGTGAGAGAACTCTCTTCCTGCAAGGCCACGCCCTGAGCCCTGAGCTCAGGAGACTGGCCCACTTTGGACCAGGAATCTCCACGTCTGGATCTCGGCCCACGCCACCTGCAGCCCCTCCAAGCTGCACGGCCCCCTTCCCCATTTCTTCAGCGTCTTGGAGCCCCGCGCTGTCCCCCTGCTTGCCTTCCCTTGACTTCCTTTCCAGCTTAGAATTCCCTGTGCATTCACCTGCCCTCAACCCGTGTCCTCTGCCTACTCACTACAGCCTCTGGGGCTGCAGCACCGCAGCTAGCCGCTGGCCAAGGTCACACACCCAAGATTCGCCTCCCTCTAATCCATTCTCTCCTGCGCTACTGCCTTAATTTTATTTCAGTTCCCACATAAAGGAGCACACATGGCACTTGTCTTTCTGTGTCCGGCTTATCACAGCCAACATCATGGCCTCCAGTTCCAACCATTTTTATGCAAATGATGGAATTTTTCTTTTTTATAAGATTCCAGTGTGTGTGTGTGTATTCCACATTTTCTTTATTTATGCATCTGATGATGGACACCTTAGCCTACTGTGAACAGTGCTGCTATAAACATGGTGGTGCAGGTGTCTCTTTGATACAATGGGTTCCTGTCTTTTGGGTATATACCCAGTAATGGGATTGCTGGGTCATATGGCAGGTCTACTTCCAGTTTTAAAAGAAAATCTCTACACTGTTTTCCGCAGTGACTGCACTAACTTCCACTCCCACCAGCACTCATTTCTCTCTGCTCTGACCACCGCTCCCAGATATATTACAGCTTCTCACTGGCCAGCCTGTAGACACTCCCCACTCCACGCCCAACCCAGGTCCCCCGCACGTTGCACTTGGGATTTCCTCCTGGAAAACCCTGACCTGTGTTTGTACCCTTGCCCTCCGCCTCCGTTTCCTCTGGTTCTTACGATGGTGGCAATGGTGACGCACTTACCTCGGCCCACAGGACCGGGAGGTAGGCAGGCTGGCACCACACTTCCGCTGCTCTTGCTGTTCCAGCCGGGGGGTGCGTCAGCCCCTTCACGCTCCCTCCCTCATCCTGTCCAAAGCCTTTTTCTGCGTTGTCTCCTCTGCCCAGAACCCTAGGGGCCTCACCAGGTGCTCAGCGGCCTCCTCCTCCTGCTGCTGTCCCCTCCCCTGCCTCCCCCAGAGCTCGTGGCCTGCAGGTGCTCCCAGAGCCCCAGGTCACCCGTCCACTTTCGCATTCATTTGCAGGCTTATCTGGTGGATGTCCTTCTCAACAGGCAGGCAGGAAGCTCAGAACAAAGCCGTCTCAGCTGCTTTTGTTTCTCGGTGTATTCTTAGCAGCCAGCATAGTGTCTGTCACGGTAGGCACTCAGTACCATTTGTGCAGTGAAAGTTGAATGGTTTTTAATTTTCACGGCCACCCGGAAAGGAAGCTGTTGTGCCCGTTTTACAAATGAGAAAATTGAAGCAACTCAAAAAAGTAAAATTACTCAGGTTGTAGACGACAAGAGCCAGGACCACAGTCCCCTCAGGCTACTTTTTCTGTTTTTAAAGATTGATTTATGTATTTGAAAGGCAGAGTTATAGAGAAGCGCAGCGGGAGAGAGAGAGAAATTCTCCAGTCCTCTGATTCACTCCCCAAATGGCCACAGTGGCTGGAGCTGGGCCCACGCAAAGCCAGGAGCTTCTCTGAAGTCTCCCACGTGGTGACTGAGGCCAAACATTTGGCCCTTCTTCCACTGCTCTCCCAGGCACATTAGCAGGGGGCTGGATTGGAAGTGGAGCAGCCAGGACATGAACCAGCACCCATATGGGATGCTGACATTGCAGGAAGTGGCTTTACCTGCTACGCCACAATGCTGGCCCCACTTTTTAGGAAATTTTAAGAGCTGCAGACAAGAATTTATGCACAAGGATGTTCATCACGATATATGTTCAAATGGATAATAGTTAAATTTTGACACATCCCTTTTAATGAGTTTCCATGCAGTTGCCAAAACATTGTTAAAGAATATTTAATGGGGCCAGTGTTGTGGCACAGCAGGTGAAGCTGCCACTGGGAAGCCTGCATCCCATTTCAGAGTGCCTGGGATCAGTTCCTGCCACTGCTTCCCGTCCAGCTTCCTGCTAATGCACCTGGGAGACAGCAAATGATGAGCAAGTACCTGGGTCCCTGCCACCAATACTTAAGGCGTCATTTACTATCTCCCAGTGGCTTAGCCTGCTGCGCCAGTTGGGAGACCTGGATGGAATTCCTGGCCTCTGGCTTTGGCTTGGCCCAGTCTGGCTGTTGTGGACATTTGGGGAGGGAACCAGTGGTTTGAAGATCTCACTCTCTTCCCCTCCACAATCACCCTGCTCCTGTCCCCTCCCCCTAGGCTATCACTATGCTTTTCAAATAAAGAAAAATAAAGCCTTTTGTTAAAAAAGAAAATGTAAGTGACATGAGAAAATGGCTAAATGTGACACCCAGTGGCAAAGGCCAGTATACCAGTAAGAGCACACTAGCGTCATTCCAGTTCGGGTGGTGTGCCGTATACATCTGCCGTGCGGAAAAGGGATACAGCAAGGTTCTAACTGCTTATCTCTAAGACTGCAGACAATTTATATTTTTTCCACATACCTCATTGTAAGTTCAAATTTTTCCCATGAGCACGTGTTGTTTTTAAAATGAGAAAAAGAACACATGCTATTACAAAGCAATTGACCGTGTAATTTGTTCAGAAGGCTTTTCTTGCTTTATGTTTTTCAACTGCTATTTCTAAGTTATTTAAGAAACAAAAGTCTTTTGAAACTTTCTCTGAAGGGAGGAGAGAACTTCCACTTTGACTGTGGCTTTGTCTAAATAAGATTGGAGTCCGCGAACTCAAGAGGCTTCCATAGCCTTGGCAGCTCGTGACAAGAGCCTCGGGTGATTACTGACGTCATAAACAAGAGTGTCAGTTGTTAAGTCAACAACAGGTGTCACTGTGCACCTACTCCCCATGTAGGATCTCTGTCCTTAATGTGTTGTGCTATGTGAATTAATGGTAAAACTACTACTCAAACAGTACTCTACATGTCTGTATGAGTACAGTCTGTTGAAATCTTTACTTAGTATTTCCTAAGTTGATCTTCTGTGTCGCTCCCCCTCTTCGTGGAGGAGCAACACAGGACCCTGCGCTGTTCTTTCGTCTGCTCGGCCCTCCCCGGGTTTGCTGCTGGTTCTTCCCGGGTTGGCTACTGTCCCTTCCACCTCCGTGGAAGGGCAGTTCCCCCTGGCCACATTCCCCACTTCCGCAGGGGAGCGGCATATCGCCGGCCGGCTCTTCTCGGGGGCTGCACGGGTTCCCTTAGATGTTCCCCATAGATGTTCCTGGTGCATGCCGTCTCTCTCCTCCTTTATAGTCCTCCTCCGCCAATCCCAACTCGGCTGCCCACACGCCAAGTACGCTGCTCTCCAATCAGGAGCAAGTCCTACAGTTAATTGGTTGAACTGGAGGCAGCTGTGCGGAAGCTGTTTACTTCTCTCCCAGCGCCATATTGTGGGAGAGCAGATGCATAGAATAAGTCTTAATTCGAGTAACAGTCTAGTCCGGATTGCTCCCCACAGATCCCCCTTTCTTTTTATTTTTTAGCGTTGATACGCGCCTGTCTTCGGTGTCCCGCGGCACACACTCTGCTCTACTTGCTAGAGTTGCCACAGGCTCTTACAAGTCCTATCAGGCAAACCGAATCCGGGTCCTCTCTTCGCCATGTTGTGAGGAGGTTTTTAGGCGCTGATGCGTGCCTGTGTTCGGTGCCCTGCAGCGCATGCTCTGCTCTGCCTGCAGGGGACTTACAAGACCTATCAGGCAAACCGAATCCAAGCCTTCTCATTGCCTTATTGTGGGGGAGACTTATTAGTGTTGGTTCGTGCCTATCTTCGGTGACCTGCAGCTCATACTCTGGTCGAGCTTTGCTGGCGCTTACCGCCTTAAATCAGGCAGACCGAATCCAAGCTTAATATTGTTGTATTGTGGGGAAGCCTTACTGATGTTAATTCGTGCCTGTCTTCGGTGACCTGCGGCGCATAAGCTGCTAGCTGCCCGCAGGTGCTCATCGCCTCACTTGATTAGGCAGACCGAATCCAAGCTCTCACATTGCAGTGTTGTAGGGAGGCCTTTTTATTTCTCTATTTCTCTATCTCCGGGCATTCCTATTTCTCCCATTTTACTTCTATCTTCCAGCATTCCTATTTTTCTCACTTTACTTCTAAACTTCTGTTTCTCCTATCCCTGCGGCTTTCCGGCACCTCGCCCCGCCGGCGGGTTCCCGGCTCTGCGCCGCTTCAGCCCGCGCGCCTCTCTCATCTGCGCAGCTTCCCGGCTTTGCGCGGCTCGGCTTCGCGCGCTCCGCGGTCTCCACGCTTAACCCTTTCGCGTCTGAACCACGGCCTACGCCAGCCCCGTTCCCTATCTATTCACGCCCCGTGCTTTCTCTGCACGCGGCGGCTTCCGCGAGTAACACAGCGTAGCTCACGTGTCCGCCACTAGCATTCAATCTAAGTTCCCCGGGCTAGCCTGGCGAATTCAACCCAGCGTACGTCTCCGCCCCACGGTTTGGCTTCCCGTCCTTTGCTCCCCGGGCTAATCAGACGGATCCCAACCTGGCTCACGTTTCAGCTTCTGGTTTCAACTTTTCGCCCCCTATTCCCGGGCTAACTTGAGAACCCCAAAGTGGCTTCCGTTTCCGCCTCGGCCTGCCCCCCGCGGCTTCAATTTCCCTAACAGTTTTCTCTACCCGGTATGTTTCCCCAAACTTTCCTCCAACGATATTCCTCCCTCATTTCTCCTGGCCTCTCCCCACAATCCGCGTCCGAGTCTGTTTGTTCTAGCTTTCACTTTCGCTTTCGACCTTAGAGATTTCTCCCAGCTTCCCCCCGTAGTCCGTATCTGAGTCTATGCCTAGGCTTTCAACAGCTTCTTCCGGCACCCTTTTCGTCCGGCTTTTCCCTAGGCTGTTTGCTAGTCTCTCTCTCCGGTATTTTTCCCAATTCTTCCCGTTTCTTCCCGTTTCTTCCCTCCTAAGTTTGCTATCCGTCCTAGGTTTCCTATCCGAGTCACGGCACCATTATGTCGCTCCCCCTCTTCGTGGAGGAGCAACACAGGACCCTGCGCTGTTCTTTCGTCTGCTCGGCCCTCCCCGGGTTTGCTGCTGGTTCTTCCCGGGTTGGCTACTGTCCCTTCCACCTCCGTGGAAGGGCAGTTCCCCCTGGCCACATTCCCCACTTCCGCAGGGGAGCGGCATATCGCCGGCCGGCTCTTCTCGGGGGCTGCACGGGTTCCCTTAGATGTTCCCCATAGATGTTCCTGGTGCATGCCGTCTCTCTCCTCCTTTATAGTCCTCCTCCGCCAATCCCAACTCGGCTGCCCACACGCCAAGTACGCTGCTCTCCAATCAGGAGCAAGTCCTACAGTTAATTGGTTGAACTGGAGGCAGCTGTGCGGAAGCTGTTTACTTCTCTCCCAGCGCCATATTGTGGGAGAGCAGATGCATAGAATAAGTCTTAATTCGAGTAACAGTCTAGTCCGGATTGCTCCCCACATTCTGTATATAAAGATAATTGAAAATGAATCTTGATGAAAAATGGGATGGAAGAGGGAGTGGGAGATGGGAGGGTTGCGGGTGGGAGGGAGGTTATGGGAGGAAAAGCCACTATAATCCAAAAGCTGTACTTTGGAAATTTATATTTATTAAATAAAAGTTGAAAAAAAGTCTTTTGAGTAATTTTCCTTCTACTAATGTGCATGTGAAGTTATTTTTATAATGGAAGACTCTTTGATAGACATTAGACTTCTTTTTTAAAAGATCTATTTATTTATTTGAAAGAATGATAGAAGGAGAGAATCTTCCATCCACTGGTTCACTCCCTAAATGGCCACAACAACTGAGGATGGTCAAGGCGAAACTCAGGAGCCAGGAACTCTATCTGGGTCTCCTCACGGGGGCGGCAGGCACCGAAGTACTCGGGCCGTTTTCTGCTGTGTTAGCTGCACTGGCGAGGAGCTGGATCAGAAGCAGGGCAGTCAGGACTCAAACAGGCACCCTGATACAGGAGGCCAGTGTCAACGTGGGGTGTCTGTCTCGGGCAGTGGGTTTCTTGATTCAGTTTTAACACATACAGGGCTTGGAAGACATTCTTCCTACCCTTCCAAGAAAAAGCTGGACACACATGAAACCAGTGACTTTCCTTGGACTCATGAGAACTGAGTTTTTGAGGCAAACTGTCTTCCTGAAGCAGGGAGAGACAGGCAAACCCAGATCCCAGCCAAGCCTCCTTTAATAGAGCAGAAGAGCTGCAGCCATGACCTGGGAGAGTCACTTTGGGGTTCACAGTCCCAGGGGAAGCCTCTTGGAGGTGGCAGAAGGGGAGGAATGCTGGTGCAACAGGAGCAGAGCTGAGGGAGAGGCCTCCCCAGGGAAGCCCTGGGCCGCCTTCAGACCTTATGAAGGTAAAGCAGGAGGGGACATTCCCCTCACCCCAGCCCTTCGCCCCTGCCAGAGGCACCTGGGAGGACCAAGAAGGCTGCCCACGGAGGACCACGAGTGCAAGTCGCTGGCCAGGGAGACTGGAGATCAGAGAACACTCCCACCCTATAGCCAAACAGTGGCCATGGCGGAAAGGGCTGCCAGACACCGCTGCCTCTCAGGAGGAGTTCTTAGAAAACTGAAGTCAAGAGGGGCGACAAAACACAAGGCCACTGTGGCAGACACGGCCTCTGGCACTGCCTACCACCACCAGCGGCCCCGCCCAGCACCTGGCCGGAGCCGCGCCAGTCCTCGCTCTCCGTATTATGTCTCGGATTGCATCATCCAGTCCATGGGGAGCTCACGACGACAGGGGAATCACGACAGTCGGATCAAAGCAGCACCACGGATGTCAGGTTCATCAGGGAACTGAAATGACTCTCCTGAACAGGGTGGGGGCCCCACGGGAAGGGAAGAAAGAGAACACGCAAGAAACAGACGGGCAAGGTAAGCAAGCCAGAACTTCTAGAGAATCTAACGTCTACGCCACGAAACAGAAACGCCCTAACAGAAATAAACCTAAAAAGGTAAGCCAAAAAGCCACACTTAGATCATATCACACCGAAACTGCATAAAATAAACCTAAAGACAACTATCTGCAAGAAGCCAAATTAGCGGCCTGTGCCAATGGCATAGTGGGTAAAGCCACCGCCTGCATTGCCAGCATCCCATATGGGTGCCAATTAGAGTCCTGGCTGCTCCACTTCTGATCCAGCTCTCTGCTATGGCCTGGGAAAGTGGTAGAAAATGGCCCAAGTCCTTGGGACCCTGCACCCACGTGGGAGACCCGGAAGAAGCTCCTGGCTCCTGGCTTTGTATTGGCCCGGTTCCAGCTGTTGTGGCCATTTGCGGAGTGAATCAATAGATGGAAGTCCTCTCTCCCTCTCTAGCTCTGCCTCTTGTATAAATAAATGTTTATTTAAAAAAAAAAGCCAAAATGGATTTTTTTAACCTACAGAGGAAAAAGGATAAGAATTATAGTGGGGACCAGCGCTGTGGCATAGCAGTTTAAGCTGCCGCCTGCAGCGCCAGCATCCCATATGGATGCTGGTTCGAGTCCCAGCTGCTCCACTTCTGACCCAGCTCTCTGCTGTGGCCTGGGGAAGCAGTAGAAGATGACCCAAGTCCTTGGGCCCTGCACCCACATGGGAGACCCAGAAGAAGCTCCTGGCTCCTGGCTCCGGATCGGCACAGCTCCAGCCGTTGCGGCCATCTGGGGAGTGAACCAGCGGATGGAAGACCTCTCTCTGTCTCTGCCTCTTCTCTCTCTGTAACTCTGCCTTTCAAATAAATAAATAAATCATTAAAAAAAAAAGAATTAGAGTGGCCCTCTCATCAGAAATCATGCAAGAAAATGTAGAGTGAAATATTTAAAGGATTCAAAGAAGAAAAACCCAGACTTTGTACCCAGGGAGTCTCCTTCCTGCGAACGCACGTGGAGAGCAGTGGGAGACGGGCAAGTACAGGGCAGCTGCCACCACGAGGAAGACCCAAGTGGAGTTCCTGACTCTGGGGGCCTTCTGGGAAAGGAACCAGCAGATTGGAAGATCTCTTCCTCTTTTTCTTTATGTCTTTCAAATTAACAAAAAACACATCGTCTTTTTAAAAAGTGAAGGAGAAAGAGTTTCTCAGACAAATAAAAACTGAGGGGACTCACTGCCAGCCGACCTGCCCTGCAAAAAATCCAGGCGGCAAATGACGGCCTCCTGGTGCTACGCACAGGCTGCGTCCCTACACTGACAACGCTGGAGGAGGAGGCAGAGCAGACCTCGTGCCTGCTCTGTGTTGTGAATGGGGGGACATGGAGAAAAAAGAAGAAAAAAAGAAAAAAATGATAAAAAGGAAAATGATACAGCTCAGAAGCTTGGATCTACGTAAAGCAAGGATGAGCATCAAGAAGTAAATAAATGTCAAGTTGATTTTTTAAAGATTTGTTTATTTATTTAAAAGGCAGAGTTACAGAGAGGCAGAGAGAGCGAGAGAAAGGTCTTCCATCCGCTGGTTCACTCCCCAGATGACCACAACAGCAAGAGCTGAGCCAATCCGAAGCCAGGAGCCAGGAGCCAGGAGCTTCTTCTGGGCCTCCCACACGAATGCAGGGTCCCAAGGACTTGGGCCATCTTCCACTGCTTTCCCAGGCCATAGTAGAAAGCTGGATCAGATGTGGAGAAGCTGGGACTCAAACCGGCACCCATATGGGATGCTGGCACTGCAGGTGGAGGATTAACCTGCTATGCCACAGTGCCAGCCCCAAATCAAATCTTTAACTCTCACAATTCCTAGCTGCCCTGAGAGAGAACAGCATCTGGGAGATCAAAGCACACAGGTGAGTCACCTGACAGCAGCTCCCTAAGGGCTGAGAGGAACTGGGAATGCCAGTGGTAAGGCACCTGCACTACACGGGAAGGTGAACTTAGATTCGCGAAATTGTGTGTTGTAAACTTAGGCGGCCATTAACATTCCTTTAGAAAGTTACCTAATTGAGGGGAGCAGGTTATGGGATCGAGTCCCACCTCTGCTTGTGCTCCAACGTCCTGCTAACGTGCCCGGGAGGCAGCAGGTGACGAGTCTTGGTTCTGCCATCCACATGGAAAAGCCAGTGAGTTCCTGGCTCCTGGCTTCCACCTGGCCCGTCCTGGACGTTGCAGGCATTTGGGGGAGTGACCCAGAGGACAGAAGACCTCTCCCTTTCTCCATCAGATTGGAGTAGGTGCCAAGGACCGAGCACTGTGGGCCTCGCCTTCCTGTGACCTGGTTTCCTCATCCGGGAAATGACATGGCCAGAACAGATCATCTCTCTGAATCCCACTCTGCTCTGCAAGTTCATGACTAAAGAGTGACAATAGTCAGACAGAGTAAACGAATTAAGAAGTCCGCCTTCTTCCTTCACAGTGCAGTCTACAAAGAGCCTTTGAAAGGTGGAAGGAGCCTTCTAGCTGCGATTCAGTAAGCTGAGCTTCCGTATTTCCAGACCATGGGCTGCCCTGAGGACTGGACCCAGTCCCTACAGTAAAGCAGCCGATTTGCTCCCCCGGCTCGGCATCCCTCAGCGCTCTGTGCTCTCTGTCTTAAAGGCAAGGAAGGGCCCCGGCCAGCACGGACCTCCCTGCCCGAGACAGCACAGGACGTGTGCCGGTCAGGCCAAAACAGAAATGATGGCCTCCAGCTCTGCCGACGGGCTCTCTCCCGTGGCTGGCTGTCCACGCACCTCGGAGTCCGGTGAACGTGGACGCGTTCCAACTCCCCGTCAGTCAGAAAGCTTTGCTCTTCTAGATGACTGCCAAAGTCTCAGTGTTCATTAAAAAAAAAAAAAAAGAAAAAACCCCAAGCCGCTGTGGGGGTAGCTGACAGCTCTACGGAAAAGACCCGCCCCTGTGGAAACGAGACTCTGATCTTTCTCAGGTTCCAGCTGGTGAGAAAAAGTAGGAACAGTTCACTTGCAGGTCTTGTCACGGTCACATCTTAAGACCCTCCTGCTCTAACTTCTCGTGCTAAAACCCAACCACACAGCTGCAGCCCAAAGGCCTGTTTCCCACTTTACAGCCATCTGCCGAGCAGCAGGTGGACGGGACCGCTCCGGGCCTCGCTGCGCTCCGACCTGGTCCAGTGGTTACTGGCATCTGAAGTTTTTTGCCTACTGGGAAATTAAAGTAGCGTGGAAATCAATGTTTCACTTGGAAAGAAAAAGGGTTTGGATCACCAGACAGCGATGCCTTGCTTCCCGGACCAGACAGTTCTTCAAAGCACTCTTCGCTAAGTACATTCCGACAGACAGGCCCAGAGGACTTGGATGCGGGCAGCCGCTGGAATCAAGAGCAAACTCCGGCTTGTTAAGGAGCTTTGGCTACTCAGAGACTTTCCACTTCCGAGGCTGAGAAAGAATCGAAGAGGAACTATCATCAACGACTCTCAGTTTTGAATATTTCCCAAGTGCCTTGCACCATGAAGAGTCCCCCAGGCCAAGGGTTCCACTGGCCAGGAGTGAAAACAGAGAAACTCAAACCTGTGGCTGTGGCTGTGGCTGTGGCTGTGGCTGGCCCGGCTGCACCGGCTCCACAGCTCCGCTTCCAACAAGCAGCACGGAGCCGTGGAAAAGTTCAAGCTCTGCACACGAGTTGCTTGGCACCACTTCAAGGCACAGCGAGTTCTGTCTAACTTGGGTGTATCTGGGACAGAACGCAGCTGCCTGTGAGTTCAACCTGTGTTGATACAAAGAGGAGAGAGAAACAAACATGTTGGTGTTTTGACCCCCGGCTCAGGGTTGTGCTTTAACAACCAAGGAGCTTCCGAGACCCCAGCAAGTCCATGAAGTTGGCACTGGGTTCAGTGCCCCTCTTCCATAGCGTAGTCCCGCTGCTTTTCTAGGTTAAAATAAACCTGCACAACTTTTGTAAATGAACAGGCAAGCTAGTGGGGACAGAGCCTTGACTCCAGTGAAAAAGAAGACAAAACAAAAAGCCACTAGACATTTCTAGGACTATCATGTCCCAAATCTTACCCATATAATGAAGAGGCATAGTGCCCACTACTCAAGCACTGTAGCATCCTCCAGAGACCCCCTGCCAGCGTATGCCCCCTGATGAGACGCCTTAGGAAGTACACATTACCAGTGTCGCCTTGTGGCCCAAAACGTATACCTGAATCAAAGGCTGAGGAAGCAACCAGAAAATCCCACAATAAGGGACGTATTTTTCTCTTTACAAACCCTCGTGTTGAGACTGATTCTCAGTGGAAGGCAGTGAGGGAGCTGCTCTCCCACACAGGAAACCCTGGCTGGGCAGCCAGATACCCATCAGCCACCTTGCGCTGGGTTCCCACCGACGCAGGGGCAGGACAGGCGAGGGGGCGGCCCCCTTTCAGGCTGCGCCCTGGTCCTTGGGATGACACCATAAGGACATTCCACAAGACAGCCGCCTTGCCTTCTTCAAAAAAGCCATGGCATTAAAATGAAAAAACTATTCTATATTTGAAACCTAACCAGCCAAATGCAATGTATAAAACATGAACTGGATCTTGTATCCAATAACAAGTGGGGATCATATGAAAGGTATCTTTCAGGCAGTTGGTAAACAGCACTGGCCCCGACAGCGGTTTTTGAATGACTATCAAATTATACAGTTTTGGGGGCTGGCGCTGTGGCATAACAGGTAAAGCCGCCACCAGTGACACTGGCATCCCATATGGGCACAGGTTTGAGTCCTGGCTGCTCCATTTCTGATCCAGGTCCTTGCTAATGTGCCTGGGGAAACAGTACATGGGGCTGGGAAAACAAGTGCTTGGGCCCCGCACCCACGTGGGAGACCCGGAAGCTTCTGGCTCCTGGCTGTGCTCTGTCCCAGCCCCAGCTGATGTGGCCATTTGGGGAATGAACCAATGGATGGAAGATCTCTCTCTGTCTCTCCCTCTCTCTAATTCTGCCTTTTAAATAAATAAACCTTTTATAGCCGGCGCCGCGGCTCACTAGGCTAATCCTCCGCCTAGCGGCGCCGGCACACCAGGTTCTAGTCCCGGTCTGGGCGCCGGATTCTGTCCCGGTTGCCCCTCTTCCAGGCCAGCTCTCTGCTGTGGCCAGGGAGTGCAGTGAAGGATGGCCCAGGTGCTTGGGCCCTGCACCCCATGGGAGACCAGGAAAAGCACCTGGCTCCTGGCTCCTGCCATCGGATCAGCGCGGTGCAACGGCCGCAGCGCGCCGGCCGCGGCGGCCATTGGAGGGTGAACCAACGGCAAAGGAAGACCTTTCTCTCTGTCTCTCTCTCTCACTGTCCACTCTGCCTGTCAAAAATAAATAAATAAATAAATAAACCTTTTAAAAATTTTTACAGTTTTGGGTACTGCACTTTCTTTTTCTTAAAAAAAGGGTAGAATTGATATTTTATCGTCATTTATAATCAGATGGCAGTTGAGTGCATAGTTTCCATATTTACTTTTTGTAAATAAAAAATTTTGCAAGTCTTAAACAGCTGAAGGCTGGTTATGTTTTCAGAAAACATGAATAATTCATTAATGGTGGCTTCAAGCTTTTCCTTATTAGCTCCAGAAAATTCACCCACTTTTTGCCTCTTTTTAAAAACCTGGGGTGGCTGTCGCTATGGCATAGCTTGTAAAGCTAATGCTTGTAATATCGGCATCCCATGAGTGCCGGTTCGAGTCCTGGCTGCTCTACTTCCAATCGACCTCTGTGCTAATGGCCTGGGGAAAGCAGTAGAAGATGGTTCAAGTTCTTGGGTCCCTATACCCACGTGGGAGACTTGGAAGAAGCTCCAGGCTCCTGGTTTGGATTGGCACAGCTCCAGCCATTGTGGCCATTTGGTCAGTGAACCAGCAGATGGAAGAACCCCCCTCTTTCCCTCTGCTTTTCAAATAAATAATCTTTAAAAAAAAAACAAAAACCAAAAAACAAAAAAACCTGAAGGCTGGCCTGCATCTGACTGCACATTCTGCAGCTGTATCCCAACAGTCATCCACATCTACTTCAAGGAACACGTTGGAATACTTTTCAGAGAGGGAATAAAAGAAAGGTTTGGGGCCGGTGCTGTGGTATAGCAGGTAAAGCCACTGCCTGCAGTGCTGGCATCCCATATAGGTGTTGGTTCAAGTCCCAGCTGCTCCACTTCCGATCCAGCTCTCTGCTATGGCCTGGGAAAGCAGTGGAAGATGGCCCATGCCCCTGCACCCGTGTGGTAAGACCTGGAAGCTCCTGGCTCCTGATCGGCACAGCTCTGGCGGTTGCGGCCAACTGGGGAATGAACCAGTGGAAGAAAGACCTCTCTCTCTCTCTCTCTGCCTCTCCTTCTCTCTCTGTGTAACTTTCAAATAAATCAATAAATCTTAAAAAAAGAAAGAAAGAAAGAAAAGAAGTGGGTGACTTAGGTGACCAGAACATACGTGGATGCTTTAAGAAGTAAGTTGGCCTTTCAACACAGAGTTCTCTTTAAAAAAAAAAAAAAAAAAAAAAAAAAGGTTTGATCATTTTGCAGGGTCTATACCACATGGCTGAGAACTTACCCACGACACGTTTATCTCCTGCAGTGTCCAAGACTTCTTGAAAAGCAGACTTGCAGTCCACCTGCTCCACCATTTTGGCTGTTGGTGGCGGTGTTGGGTCTGAGGAGCGACCTTAAGAAGAGATGGGAGCAGACCCGAAGCGCTGGACAGAGCCTGTGAGCACTGCGTGTTCTTTGTACACCATCTCCTTCTCCACAGGCTGTCACTGAGTGATCACTTCCATCAGAACCCCCATTTTACTGTAGCTCATTGACACACCTTGTGTTTCTACTGAATTGTAAAACTTCCGAGGGCCGGTGCCCCGTTCTAACCTCAGCACATGAACACAGCTCTGAGGCACAACCCTGGAACTCAACAACTACTCGCTAAAGAGAGAACTGGGTAAAATAAAGGTCTAAAACGAAGACTTTTTTTTCCATGAGAAACTACACAAGAGTATTTTAGCATGTAATGATGTGGCTTCTCTCATCTGGCTGGGAGGAGAGAGAGGGAGGAGGAACCAAGTTACAATGAAATGAAATGCACCCGTGGCCACGTGGGTCTCTGTCCGAGGGCCAGAGTAAGGCTCTGGAACAAGGCATATATTTAAGGAACAGAAGAGATCACCAGGTTGGATCAGGAGCCACAATTCAACAAGAGGCCTCGCTGAACTGTCAGTCCAAAATTTAGTATGTTTGCTGTAAAGTTGTGTTACTGACTAGAATTCTGTAAATAAGTTAAGTATATTTTGTCTTAATTGAGCACTTAAAAATTCAAGATACACGATTTATTTTTCTGAGTTGTTTACAAAGCCCATTTTAACCTACAAGTTTGTATAAAATGAACCAACTCTTCCCGTGAGATAAGCTTGCCTTGTATTTATTTGGCAAGCTAGTTACTTCAGTGATATTTGTTATGGCACCATAATGAAATCTGTCAGAAAAGAGAAGGGTTGAGTATTTTATAATAACTGGAAAGCTGGAAAATGAGAATTTCTGATAACACTAATGAGGACAGTGCTTCAGATGAAAACTAATACAGACGACAGGAAGAAACCGTTCTCCTTAGGTCAGCCTTGAGGACTGAGGAGTAACGAAGGTGTTTGAAATAAGGGACATTCGGAGGGTGGTGAGGGTTTGCTACTGCAGCCTTGCCACCGACTGGCACAGGACCAAAGCCAGAGTACGAAAGAAAACTTCCTTTTGTAATTCACTAGGCAATTTTTAGGAACTAATCTTGTGTGTGTGGTGAGGAACAAGAAAAACAATCAGACAAATCATAGATGAGATATCTTTGGAAAATTTAATTTGGACCATATTTTCTTTCTCTTGCTGAAAACATCAAACATCCCCCACACATTTTGGGCTCCACAGCTTACAAAGCGGCAGTGGTGTCCCACAGTCACATACTGTACCCAACTTTCTATAGAAAGATAAGACATTTTCCAACCTTGCTTTTGAGTATTTCCTAAAAAATGCTTTAAAGGTTCCTTACAATAAATGGCAAGTAAAACAAAGTAAGGCTTGATGTTCTCCTTTTCCCTGTTTGGGTACTGCGTGTTGGAGGATTAAGGAAGACTAGTTATGTCAGTGTTGGTACCCTGGGGATGGCTGCAGGGTCCTCCAAGGTGCACCTGTGCACCGAGGAACCTGAGATGCTGGCAAGCACGGAGCAGTCTGTCACAGCCCTGTGGGGCCCACGTGGCGAAGGGCGGGCTGGCAGCTGCGGTTCTCAGCGCTCACAGGGCTGCTAGCCGCCACGGCCAGAGATCTCCCACCTGGCACTGCGGTACCACACACTCACTTCTGTGGGCCTTACTATGCACAGTCACAGACTAAATGAATTTGCTGAAGATAAAATGAGGAAAAAATGCCTTTACTAATTCCTGTATCAAATGACTAGACTGAAAATAAAAGCATCTGTCGGATAAAACATGTTCTCTATGTTGGATGAAAACCACTCTCTTGCAAGATAATCTTAGTAATGTATATTTGTCACTATCCACATATTTTTGCCTGATGCACACATTTCTCTGACTGCACCATCTGAACAGCTCTGTCATTTTTCAAACTTGTGTTTCTTTAGTTTAAAAGCAGGATAAGGCAGTCAAATGTAACTAATGTTGGTTGCAGGCAAACATCGCAGACATTAACCTTCCTCTTCTCAAGTGTTAAGAGTGCATGATTAAATGGTGACCAGGCAGCTTCTTCTCTCGGCTGGAAAGGAAGCAGCTACTGTCACCAACTGTACCTCTAGCAAACACAGGCCCCTCATAAATATAAAATTAAATTCTTCTGAGGAATAGGTTTGTGATTTTAGTTATGCACGATTTATACTTATTCTTTATATTTTGTCATAAAAAAAAGACCATGTGGTCTTCGTTTCATTATTTTCATATATGGGCATTTCTTCATCTCAGCAGGTTTTCACATGGAGCTGGCAGGCTGTGTCACTCAGCGTGAGCAAGAAAGGGGAGGCAGCCACGCGCAGTGTGCTCTCAGAATCCCTGTAGAAACTCCTGCAGCTGGGTGACAATCTCTGTGTCCACCGTCTCCATGAGGGACTGGAAGCCCTGTTCCCCCAGTAACTCTTGCTGGGCCTTGAGCTTCTCGTAGATGAACTGCTGCAGTGACACCGTGTGCACAGGGTCCTTCAGGGCCAGCTGCGGGAAGGAGAGGGCATGTCAGAGAGCAAAGTGAGCTCCCCCCACGTGTGATTCCCCAGGGCTCGTCATAGTGTCGTCCACCGTAACAATGGACCTTCTTACAATGGATTCTAAAATAGTCTGACGGTCAAAAATCTGGACAGAAAAGAAAGTCATTCAATCAGTTAGTCTAACGTCAAGTCCACAGGCCCCTCTGATGGCCACTGAGAACTCAGGTTCTCAAGAACTGAGGGTCTATTCCCTTAGTATCCTAAAAGGGACAGCCGATACTAAGAAGCCCAGAGACCCCAGTGCCTAGGACCCTCCTCAGGATGGACAGGGGCTGCCGTGTGCTCTGTCCTCAACAGCTCTGCCACTTAATCCACCTACATAATTCTAGTTGGGGGAAAAATGTACGAATTCAAAAACAAATGAAAATAAATAAAAAAGCAATTACAAAAATCTTACTCCTCTCCCTCACTGAGGTATCTAGAAAACAACAGAAATTCAATTAAATAAAAAGTAATCTGTAATTCTATGCCCTTAATGATAGCAGTAACCACAGAAAATATTTCGGTCTTGTATGCTTTTCCATTGCCTGGAAACACACACACACAATTAGTTCTGCTCTTTTTCTAACGTATTTTAAGACTTTTCAATCTACGCCCTAATGTTTTTCAACACAGGCAAGCTAAAGTGGAGGTAGGATACACACAACTTCGTGATTCTGCTGCAGAGTCTATCAGAGACCCTGTCCACGGTTCCACGCATACGGTCTTTCCTACACAACGCTGATTATTTTCTTAGGACACCTGTATGTATTTCAGAAGAATTACTGGATTAACAGGCACAATTTTCTCATTCCTGATACATATCAGCTTGTTTTCCTGGATTTATCGTTTAGAGTAATTTAAAAAGTGTAAGTTTTCATCTTCTGATGCTGTTACCATTGTTACTATCATTATTTAAAGGATTTATAATTTAATAATAGAGAAAACAATCAACATTGCCGAAAGCTATGTTTACTTCATTATCAATAAAACTGAACATCTGCCTGGCTTTACTGTGCTTGTGCCCAATACAGAAATCCTTTCCTCTCCTTAATGAGACTGCATTCTGTCCTAGGCAGATGAAGGAGCTGAATCACAACTGCATCTGCTGTTTGAGCAGTCCTGCTAAGGTGATGGAAGACTTCTGTTTCTGTCTCTCTCTCTCTCTTTCAAATAAATAAAATAAATCTCAAAAATATTACCGGAAACGGAAAATGCCAACTGAGGCAGCAACAGAGGTGTCATTATTTGAAGTTAATCCCTAAATATGACCATTCCAGGAGTAGATGAGAAGTCCAAAGTAAAAGGTAGTTTCAGGGGCTGTGGCACAGTAGGTTAATCCTCTGCCTGCAGCACCAGCATCCCATATGGGCACCGGTTCTAGACCTGGCTGCTCCTCTTGCAATTCAGCTCTCTGCTATGGCCTGGGAAAGCAGCAGAAGATGGCTCCTTGGGCCTGTGCACCTGTGTGGGAGACCAGAAGAAGCTCCAGGCTCCTGGCTTCAGATCAGTGCATTACCGACCACTGCGGCCATTTGGGGAGTGAACTAGCAGACAGAAGACCTCTCTCTCTCTCTCTCTCTCTCTCTCCCTCTGCCTCTCACTGTCTGTAACTCTACCTCTCAAATAAATAAATAAAATCTTAAAAAGAAAAAAAGAAAGGTAGTTTCAGTACTCATTTCCCCAGAAAGCAGTAGCATAGCTAGTTAACACCAGGAAGACTGCACACACAAAGGCCCACATCCACAGCCTGCAGACGGCATCTGGAACTGAAGGTGAGCTTTTTTTTTTTTTTTTTAATTATTTTTTTTTTTTTTTAAATTTTTTTGACAGGCAGAGTGGACAGTGAGAGAGAGAGACAGAGAGAAAGGTCTTCCTTTGCCGTTGGTTCACCCTCCAATGGCCGCCATGGCCGGCCTGCTGCGGCCGGCACACAGTGCTGATCCGATGGCAGGAGCCAGGTACTTTTCCTGGTCTCCCATGGGGTGTAGGGCCCAAGCACTTGGGCCATCCTCCACTGCACTCCCTGGCCACAGCAGAGAGCTGGCCTGGAAGAGGGGCAACCGGGACAGAATCCGGCGTCCCGATCGGGACTAGAACCTGGTGTGCCGGCGCCGCAAGGTGGAGGATTAGCCTAGTGAGCCACGGTGCCGGCTGAAGGTGAGCTTTAAAGATATTTGTCTTCAGGGGCTGATACTTGGTTCAAGACCCAGCTGCTCCTCTTCCGATTCAGCTCTCTGCTATGGCCTGGGAAAGCAGTAGAAGATGGCCCAGTGCTTGCGGCCCTGCATCCACGTGGGAGACCCGGAGGAAGCTCCTGGCTTTGGATCGGTGCAACTCTGGCCATTGTGGCCATTTGTGGCCACACAAATGTGAGTGAACCAGTGGATGGAAGACCTCTCTTTCTCTCTGCCTCTCCTTCTCTCATAAAACTCTGACTTTCAAATAAATAAACCTTTAAAAAAACATGTGTCCTCTTAAGCAACATGCAATAATGTGATTTTGTTCTAATTACTAAGAAGGTGGTATGCGTTGTGCATTATCTGTAACAGAAACCATCTGCTCTCATATCAGTGAAAAGCAGTAAATTTAAAATGGTAGTTCACGGCCAGCACCGTGGCTCACTTGGTTAATCCTCTGCCTGCCACGCCAGCATCTCATATGGTCTCTAGGTTCTAGTCCTGGCTGCTCCTCTTCCAGTCCAGCTCTCTGTTGTGGCCCGGGAGTGCAGTGGAGGATGGCCCAGGTCCTTGGGCCCTGCACCCGCATGGGAGACCAGGAGGAAGCACCTGGCTCCTGGCTTCGGATCGGCGCAGCGTGCCGGCCATAGTGGCCATTTGGGGGGTGAGCCAATGGAAAAGGAAGACCTTTCTGTCTGTCTCTCTCTCTTACTGTCTAACTTTCCCTGTCAAAAAAAATATTTCCTAAAAAACAAACATTTCTCAAGTCAAAAAACAGCTGTTAGCAAATAAACATCTCTTCTGACTGTGGTAGACATTCATTAATCATAGGCACTAACATTTTTTTAAAGAAATATGTAAAATCGAAATATGTTAAAAAAAAATTCTCCAGAGAAGAATCAGTGCTGCATATCCACTAAAAATCCAGACACCAATTCTCTGACAGAAGTAGGGCTACAGTCACCAGTGTGAAGAGACAATGAAGTCACTGATGGCATCCTCGGAGAATGACAGCCTAATTACAATACACCTAACGGCCTGAGTTAGTGCGAAAAAACAGAGTGCCTGTCCGGTTCACCAAGTTGCATGTTCTGGAGAAAAAACTTCCCAATGTAATAAGTAAAGTCTAAATCTGGTGTTGGAACAAATTTGCTACAAAGGCAGATGTGATGGAGAACAGAGCAAAATATTTCTTCAGATCCCAAGATATTGTACTTGAGAGAGAGAGAGAGAGTGAGAGTGAGTATCTGTTTCTGAAAGATGGTGAGAAGGTGGAAAGCTGAGGCTTCAGTGCCTAAGAACCACACAGTGATGAGTCCCCTGGCTTTCTTCTTACCACAACATTGCAGAGTTGGAGCTAAGGAGGCCAGCAACTGGGAAAGGCCATCCCACACAGACAAAAACAAAACCAAACCAAACCCACCAAAGCCTACACACCGTAAAACCTTTAGGGAATAACTGTTCTACTATAGTTAGATTCCACAAAAGCACCCTTACTCACAACAGCCCTACCCTTGCCCAACAGTGTCAGGGGGCCCAGGCTCTCCTCCCTTACCCAAGGTGGTATCACTGGGGACCAGCAAGGAACCAGTCCTCTAACACCCTCTGGCACTGCCTCTTCCCTGGCCAGAGCAGAGTCAGAAGTCAACTAATACAAAACGTTTAAAAGAGATCCAAAGTCTAGGGGGCCGGCGCCGCGGCTCAATAGGCTAATCCTCTACCTGCGGCGCTGGCACCCTGGGTTCTAGTCCCGGTTGGGGCGCCGGTTCTGTCCCGGTTGCTCCTCTTCCAGTCCAGCTCTCTGCTGTGGCCTGGGAAGGCAGTGGAGGATGGCCCAAGTGCTTGGGCCCTGCACCCACATGGGAGCCTCGGAAGAAGCACCTGGTTCCTGGCTTTGGATCAGCACAGTACGCCGGCCATGGCGGCCATTTGGGGGATGAATCAACAGAAGGAAGACCTTTCTCTCTGTTTCTCTCTCTCACTGTATGCAACTCTGTCAAATAAATTAAAAGAGAGAGAGAGAGAGAGAGAGAGAGAGAGAGAGATCCAGAGTCTCATAAAATAACACAAAAAGTATCTGGTTTTCATTTGTATTTGGTATTCATTTGTATTTCACTAGATACACCAAAAAGAGAGGGAGGGGGGCTTAAGTACAAAAGTGGAACGTGAGGATTCCTAGGTGATGGCACTGTTCTGTATTGTGCCTCTTAAGGCCAGACTACACATCCTGATAATTTTGCAAGATGTATCACTGGGGTAAACTGAGGAAAGACCAAACAACATCTCTGTATTATTTCTATAAATGTATCTGGAACTACAATTATCTCAAAATAAAAAGGTTAATTACGAAAAGTTAAATGTGACTTGTGGAGTCTCTCTTCTGCTGAATTAGCCACTGGGGTATCAGGGCATCCAACTCCTGAGTATTTGGAACTTGAAACAGAAAAAACAATACAAATAGACCAGTTATCTTAGCAGACTAACTGTGGATTAGATCTCCAAACTAGGGGATCAGATTCTTGTATTACAGAGAAGCCCCCCCGCCAAAAAAAACTACACTATAACTTCTATATCACTTCCATCTGCCTCAAAATCCTACTCAATAATTAAATCCCTAACACCCATCCCAATTTTCATTTCATTTCCGACAGAGCACCCAGGGATGCTTGGCCCACCAAGCTTTTTAAAAGTTATTTTTCTTTTCCCAGACACTTTTAACAAAGCCTGCAACTTTGCTATAATAGTGATTTATTAGTTCTAAAAGATTTTTGTGTGTGTGAATTCCTAAGTACAAGAGTATTTCAAAAAGTTCATGGAAAATGGAATTGAAAGGTTTATTTTGGTGCAAAACTTTTTTGAAATCCATGCAATTTGTTCATAATGCACACTGTCCATGACCTTTCTGAAGACTCTCCTTTCCTTAATAGGTTCATGTCATCTATAAATGAAAACAGTTTCGCTTCTTCCTTTTCGCTTTGAAGACAGAACCTCCAGGACAACAGTGAAGAAGGCAAGCGTAGATATTTCCTTGCTCCCAATTTTACAGAGTATCCAGTGTTTCACCACTAAGTGTGCTGTTCACTCTCTGTAGGTTTTTTTTTTTAAGAGTGTCCTGTAGATACCTGCATGAAGAAGTTTCTTTCCATCGAAGTTTATTGTAGAGCTGCTAAAACAATCTTGTAATCCTGGGGTCAATCCCTCTTGGTCATTTTGAAATACTGCTGGGTTGAATTTGGCAGAATTTTGTGGAGATTTGTACATCTATATTCAGGAGGCCTATTGGTCTCTACTTTCCCGTGTGGTTTCCTTGTGGTAGTATGGTGACATCAGCATCAGAGAATGAGAGAGGAAAATGTTTCTAGCCTCCTTTATTTTCTGGAGGATGTGTAGACTACTGCTATTAACTCATTAAATGCTAGGTAAAAATTTATCAGTGAAGTAATCTGTGCCTGAGTTTTTCTTTATGGCAAGATTTCTGATTACTAATTCAATTTTGCCACTTTTTAAAGGTCTGTTTAGATTTCCTGTTTCCTCTTGAGCTAGTTTTAGCATGCCAGGCACTCTGAAAAACCCACTTATATTGCCAGTTTTTCTCTAGAATCAATGACATAAATATACCACTTATGATGCACTACAAATATTTTCTCAAACTTCTAGTTTGTGTTCCTTCTAGACTTGTTAAACTTTTTCAAGAGCTAACATTTTAGTTATTCTAACCTAAAAAGTTACTTGGCCCCTCCACACATATACCATCTATATATAAGGATACTGTCGTGGACTGAGTTATGTGTCCTCCTCCCCTCGAATTCATTTGTTACAGTCCCAACTCCGCAATGTGATTATATTTGGAGATACAGCCTTAAAGGAGGTAGTCAGGATAAATAAGACCATAAGGATAGGGGTCTAATGCAGTAGAACTGTGATCTTATAAGGAGAAAGGAGTAAATGTTTGGCACAGTGGTTAAGTTGCCACAGTGCATGCCTGCATCCCATATCAGCATGCTTGTATTCAAGTCCTGACTCAGCTTCCAAGTTCAGTTTGCTGTTAATGTATGCCCTGGGAGGTAGCAGGTGATGGCTCAAATATTTGGATCCCTTCCACCCACATGGGAGACTGACTGAGTTCTAGGCTCCTGGCTTTGGTTTGGCCCAGTCCTCGTTGTTGCAGGTATTTGGAAAGTGAAACAGTGGGTGGAAGATCTCTCTCTGTCCTTTTCCTTTCAAATCACATAAATGATTTGGAAAAGTGTAGAGACATCAGGGATACATGTACACACAGAAAAGACCATGGGGGGATAAAGTGGCCATTTGCAAGCCAAGGAAAGAAACCTAGAAGTAAACAACCAGCAAACACCCAGCCTTGAACTTCCAGGCTTCAGAACTGCATCTATGTAAGTCTCAGTGATTCTGCATCCTCTCTTCAGCCGACTGTACTAAACCAGAGAGCCTTAATTTCCTTTCCTAAGTGTTTGTAAGTTGCCTAGAAAGATTAATTTCATTATCCAAAAAGAAACAACAAATCTTTGCACTAGTATACACCTCTGCCATCTTCATTTCCGCCTCACCTACACTTCCGGGGTGTGGCGTTTCCTTTCACTCAGTTCAATATTATTTCCAGAGTCTGTTCATTTGGGTGATCATCAAATAACATGTCTGTGAGGCTGACAGGACTTCTGATTATTTTTCTTTTTATCAGTACTAGACCATTATTACTTGAGTATTATGTACTCTAGTTTCAGTTTCACTCTAGTGTACCTTTATTGCAAGGTGCTTCACATTTTTGCAAAGTACGCTTGACAGAAATGCACATTTTAAGCAATTAGCTAAAGTAATTATTTTGAGCCCAGATCTCAGCACCAGAACATCTGCTTATTTTTTCCCCATTTGTTTCAGTACGCAATGATCACTGTGGCAATTAAACAGGAATTAAAGTACAATCTCCACACCCACTAAACTCCGCCCACGAGCAAGGCCTGCACTAGGTACAGGCTAAGCCTCTCACATATTTCATTTAAAATCCGCAGTAAGGATAACAGAAAAAGGGAAGACCCGGGAATGTCAAAGAACACCCTTATTCTGACAGTGGTTCTAGAGCATGCTGATGCCGTAAGGTCAACCCCTAGAGGTTCAGATTGTACCTAGTTTTTAGACACCAAGATTTTTTAAAACTCCTCAGATGATTCCGACATACCTGTCATAGACTTGGCTCCCCAACCTCATAAGACATTTAAGTCCTGAAGTCCTGTGTGACCGATTAGTGAATTAATGCTAATGGCTGATGGATTAGGGTGAGACTTGATCCAATAATGGCCGCTCAGAGAAGGGGCCCAGTGGGAGGTCTTTAGGTCACTGGGGGCAGGGAAGCGCTCTCCAGAAAGGGCTGGTTGTCTAAGGAAAGTTCAGCCTAGTTTCTCTGCTTCCTGGGTCCTCATGAGCTCCTCCTCTGTGCCTGCACTGCCACTGACAGTGGCATATTCATTAAAACAAAAGGATATAGATGACAGACTAAAATACGTGAGATTTTTTTAAGAAGCCCTTAAGCTAGTAATTATAGGCTTTGGAGACTTCCTTCCCCTTTACCACCACTTCCTTGCTAGAAATTCTCAGGACTTTTCCATTAGTTTCACTGCAGCCTTTCCACTCTGCTGCGTGCCTAACCAGGCACTGCTGGGGGTGTATGGTCACCTCTGACTCCTCCACCACCCAAAAAGTTAAATACCCTTCTGATTTTGCTTTTTGCCTCGAAAATTCCAAACATTCCTCAAATCACAGGGCAAGTGAGACACAAACTTGTAAGGGACTTTCATTTAGCCTGCTTTTCTTTTTTTTTTTTTTCTTTCTTTTTTTTTTTTTTTGACAGGCAGAGTGGACAGTGTGAGAGAGACAGACAGAGAGAAAGGTCTTCCTTTGCCGTTGGTTCACTCTCCAATGGCTGCCACGGCCGGCGCGCTGCAGCCGGTGCACCGCGCTGATCCGATGGCAGGAGCCAGGTACTTATCCTGGTCTCCCATGGGGTGCAGGGCCCAAGGACTTGAGCCATCCTTCACTGCACTCCCTGGCCACAGCAGAGAGCTGGCCTGGAAGAGGGGCATCCAGGACAGAATCCGGCACCCCGACCGGGACTAGAACCTGGTGTGCCGGTGCCGCTAGGCGGAGGATTAGCCTAGTAAGCCGCGATGCCGGCCTAGCCTGCTTTTCACTGGTCATCACTGATATTTAACATCAACAAACATTTAATTTACTTTATTAAGCTATCTACACAGTTGATCTATGGATTTCCTTGGACCTTTCTGGTTTAGATTTTTGTTTCTTCTTTGCCAATACTCAAACCTGTGGTAACTCACACACTCTCCTTCTCACCACACTGGCTGGAAAGTGACAGACTATGAGCTCACCACCAAACCCATTTCCTCTTCCTCGGTACAGAGACAGACCACGTTTCCCAGCCAATGGAATGCGAGCAGAAATGATGTGCCTGACTAAGCCTGACTCTGAAGCCACCCTCCTCAATCTTCTCCCTTCTTCCTCCAGACAGAAGCCACGTGGTGGAATCATGTATCTCAATGTCAGGTTCACCTCTTCAAGACCGTGGACCTAAATACCCACTGCCACTCCTTCCCCTTCTGTGCTTTTCCTAAGCCAGAAATAAACCATTACATCAAGCTGAGATTCCAAGGGTTTGCTACAGAAGCCAGCATTCCTTGGCTTTTAGATCACTCACTTTGTAATGGTATATGTGTGCTTAGACTCCATACATACTTTATCATGCTGAAGACTTATTATTCTATTCCTATTTTAGTTAGAAATTTTACCAGGAATAAATGCTGAGTTCAGTTAGATTCTATTTGGGCTACTTAGATTTTTTGCATGTATTTTTATAAAGAAACCTACAATGTTCTTTTCTCTGTGCTTTATTCTTTTTTTTTAAGGTTCTAGAATAGTTGAACTAGCATAATTCAATTCAGAACTGTTCCTTTAAATCTGACAGGACAGAAGGAGTGAAGAAAGGGGGAGGGAAAGAGGAAAAGGGGCAAAAACGAAGGGGAAGAGACACGCTGCTGCTGAAAATAGGGCATTAGTAAAGTTGAATGTACTAAATACGCTCTTCAGGGCTGTCGCTGTGGAGCAGTGGGCTAAGCCCCTGCCTGTGGCGCAGGAATCTCATGTGGGTGCCGGTTCGTGTATCAGCTGGATCTTCTGATCCAGCTCTCTGCTGTGGCCTTGGAAAGCAGTGGAAGATGGCCCAGGTGCTTGGGCCCCTATTCCCACATGGGGGGACCCAGAGGAAACTCCTGGCTCCTGGCTTCAGATGGGCTCAGCTCTGGCCATTGTGGCCATTTAGCAGTGAACCAGTGGATGGAAGAGTCTTCTCTCTGTGTTTCTCTTTCTGTCTGTAAATCTACCTCTCAAACACAAAAAATCTTTAAAGATAAATAAATAAATATGCTTTTTAAAATTGATAGTACATTCCAGTAAAATCACTGGAAATGGGCAAACAAGAGACATTAAAGCAGTAGTGGGGAAGGGGGTGGCTTAAAACATTTCTTCCTTGGTGATAAATCTTCCTACTGGGTTTTAAACTGATTTTTGTTGTAATCAATACCATATTAGAAAACTGTCCATTCTGTCAAGATTTTTCCTTGACTGACTAGCCTAGATCTGCTGTGTAATACTTGGAGCTAATTTGTACATACGTGTCTTCTTGTCCTAGGTTTTTTATTTATATTCACTTACCTACTCCTTGATTAGATGATTAGCTTTAGCATTCTACTGAGAATTTTTAAAAATCCACTTTTTAGTATTCCCCACTTTCTGATTCATTTCTTAAATTAATGTCTTAATTTTTAGTTGACTTTTTTTCTCACATATTGACATGAGTTCTGAGTTCCTTGTTTTCATTCCTTCTTTAATAATAAAATTACTTCAAGCTATGAATAACTGAGTTGTGCTCATACGTTATTATGTGTAACAATCTCACTGTTGTGTTACCTTGTTCAAAACTGCAATGCTTACCCTTTAACGTACAGTTTGAAAACCTTACACGACCAGTATTTTTCTCAGTCTTTGTTTAATTTCTGGTTTTACTTCAAGGTGATCAAATAATATAACCTGTAGTATTCACACTCTGAGAGATTAAAGTTTTCTTTATGATCCTAGAATATGCTCAGGTTTTACAAATGTTTCATGCAAATTTATACAGGGTACTTAATTTTTGAGATCAGTGCATAGTTTTTTCATAATATGTATTTTCATCAAATTTTTGAAAACCTCTTGTTTGTATGGATATCAATTTTTTTTTTGCACAAAACCAGCTCTCTGCTAATGGGCTTGGATAGGCAGCAGAGGATGGCCCAAGTATTTGAGCTCCTGACTTTTGTGTGGGAGACCAGGATGGAATCCCTGGCTCTAAGCTTCAGTCTGGCCCAGATTTGACTGTTGCAGCCATTTGGGCAGTCAACCAATAGATGGTTCTCCACCTGCCTTTCAGGTAAAAAAAAATTTTTTTTTTTAAAGGAAAAACTACCATGAAAGAAGGCGCCAATGCTTCATCTATAAGCTTGTAATTACATTTATATTGAGCCAATACCATGTTGCCAATGTTTCCAAATGAACAGTGGCAACGTTTCTGAGCTCCTCCTGATTGATGTTTGCAGTAACAATTCAAGTAAATAAGGGAGAAAAGGTGAGGCTACCTGCTTTGCAACACTCAGGAACAACACTGATGTCAGCAGGCAATTAATCTAAAACCTCAACATGAAAAGCAAAACCTCAGAAGTTATCACTTTACACAGTTCCAAAGGCATTTCCAACAGAATGTCCTGTTCTGTGTTTTGATTACTATTTGACAGCCTACTGTGAAGGACCTTAACCCCCATGACCTCAAACTACTTTTTGATTAACATTTCAGCTCTATCTCAGGAAGAACTGCAATCTCAGGATGCCTGGTTATCAGTTTGTGTCTTACTGTATCGCAGTTGGATTATTTCATTATTTCCCATCCCCTAGAACTATCTTAATGCCACTTGCAGTTCTGCAGTTTTTAAGAGTTGAATTACCCATTCCAACAGTATATTTCTAAGTATATTAAAGATTTGGGGTAAGTTTAATATTGATTGAGGAGGGTTGCATTTATAAGGAAAGCTGTGTTCAAGCTACAATTCTGAAATAGTTCGTATTTTTTACACAGTCTTAGGTAAGGTTTATGTCCTACAATGGCCCTTCGTACTCAATGTTTCAGTATCATCTGGAAATTAAGAGGAGGATACACTGATAGTAGAACATGATTCAAACTCGAGAAGAAGGTAGATTCTGAGCACAACAGAGATAAAGGCAAGTAAATCCTTCATTTTTTAAAGAAATTAGCCTGGTAACAAACTAATGGTAATACATATTTTTAAAACATTATATCTGTACTACTGGTTCAAAATAAATCCTGGCAAAGTTAATACTGATGATAAAGATCAATACTTTATACATGGTATATGTTCAAATATGCATGTGGAAAAAAGAAAGAAAGTCATTTTAAAAGATGCTAGTCTGGGGCTTCCGCTGTAGTGTAGCGGTTAAGGCTGCTGCCTACAGTGCCGGCATCCCATGTGGGCGCCGGTTCGAGATCTGGCTGCTCCACTTTCGATCCAGCTCTCTGCTATTGCCTGGGAAAGCAGTACAGGATGGCCCAAGTCCTTAGGCCCCTGCACCTGCATGGGAGACCCAAAGGAAGCTCCTGGCTCCTAGCCGTTGCAGCCAATTGGGGAGTGAACCAGCGGATGGAAGACCTCTCCCTCTCTTTCTTCTCTCTGTGTAACTCTTTCAAATAAATAAATAAAAAGTCTTTAAAAAAAAAAAAAAAAGATGCTAGTCTACTGATGTCAAGAAAAGCAGCTGGGGCCAGAGCCACGGTGCAGTGGGTAAAGATGCAGCCTGCAATGCCAGCAACCCATATGGGCACCGGATCAAGTCCCAGCTGCTCCACTTCCAATCCAGCTCCCAGCTAATGCACCTGGGGAAGCAGCAGAGGACAGTCCAAGTCTTTGGGCCCCTGTACCCACATGGGAGACCCAGAAGAAGCTCCTGGCTCCTGATTTTGGATCAGCCGGCCCACCTCCAGCCACTGTGGCCATTTGGAGAGTGAACCAGTGAATGGAAGATTCTCTCATTCTCTCTCTCTCTCTGCCTCTCCCAAAAAAAAAAAAAAAAAAAGGCAGCTGTACCTCTGAAGTAAGTAGGATTATCTTATCTGGCATCTGACAGTAAACAACACAGAACTGCTTTTATGAGAATGCTGGAGTACAAGGATGTGCATACATTTTTTAATGAACAGGGTCTCGGGGCTGGCACTGTGACATAGTAGGTTAAACATATGCCTGTAGTGCCAGCACACCATATGGGCGTCGATTCGAAACCCAGCTGTTCCTCTTCCAATTCAGCTCTCTGCTATGGCCTGAGAAAGCAGTAGAAGATGGCTCAAGTCTTTGGGCCCCTGCACCCACATGGGAGACCGACCCATAAGAAGCTCCTGGCTTCAGATAGGCCCCGCTCCAGCCGTTGCAGCCATTTGGGGAGTGAATCAGCAGATGGAAGACCTCTTTCTCTGTCTCTCCCTCTCTCTGTCAGTACTCTGCCTCTCAAATAAATAAATAAACAAATAAAATTAAAAAAAATAAATAAATAAACAGGGTACCACGATGGTGCCAAAGGTGAAGAAGGAAGCTCCTGCCCATCCCTCCCTCTCAAAGCCAAAGCAAAGGCTTGAAGGGCAAGAAAACAGGACAAAAAGGTGTCCACAACTACAGCAAAAACAACATCCACACATCACCATGTTTCAGTGGTCAAAGACACTAAACCTCCAACGCCAGCACAAATATCCCTGGAAGATCATCCCTAAGAAAAATAAGTTTGAGCACTCCACCATCATCAAGTTCCCCGACTAATGAGTCTGCCATGAAGACGATGTCAGGCAACAACACGTTTGTGCCCAAGGTGGATGTCAAGGCCCACAAGCACCAGATCACACAGGCTGTGAGTAAACTCTTTGACACCGACCTGGGCAAGGTCAACACCCTGATCAAAACTGATGGAGAGAAAGTGGCGGATGTTCAACATCCTCACTGTGATGCTTCGGGTGTTGCCGACAAAATTGGGATCACCAAGATTGAGTCCACTCGGCTAATTCTAAAAATATGTTTTCACCATAAAAAAACTGGTTATTATTCAGATTTAGTGAAAGTCGATGTGATGTGTGATGATCAATATAGTGACAACCGTGGATAAAAATTTACAGTAAAGCTGCATTTTTCAAACTGCTACTGAATACTGAAGTTTACAATTTAAAAGTTTTAAACATTTCCAAGAGGCAAAAGAACAAATTTCACCTATTTATACTAGCTTTATTAGATACTGTTAAAAATACTCACAAAAGGGACTGGGCATTGTGGCACAGCGGGTAAAGCCACCACTCATGATGCTTTCAGATACGGGTACCAGATGCTTCACTTCCGAGGGCAGAGGAAGTGAGACAGAAATCTATCTGCTCTCAGAAAGGGAAAGCTTAGCATCTGCTTATGTATTTATCAAATAAAATGCAACTCAACCGTACACACAATCAACAAGTTTGCTTAGATACGCTACAGACACAGAATCTGATGCAAGTTCATGAGACCCACAGCCTATGTATAGATGTTTGTATTGAAAAACTAGCTCAACGGGGCCGGCACTGCAGCACACTAGGTTAAGCCTCCGCCTATGGAGCCACCATCCATCCCATATGGGCTCTGGTTTGGGTCCCAGCTCCTCCACCCTCTGCTCCCTACTAATGTGATGGGGAAAGACAACTGATTGGGCCCCTGAACCCACGTGGGAGACCCAAAAGAAGCTCTTCGCTATTTGCTTCAGATCAGGGGTGCCTCTCCCTCTCTCTCTCACATAAACAAATAAATATTGAAAATAAAAATATTTAAAAAAATAAATTTAACTACCAAAGTAAAGCAAGCCCCTGCCTTCATGAACCACATGCTTCCTAGCCATGCCTATCACATGGGCATGACAAACTGTAGTTTCTCTACATACTTACTTTCAATTCCACCTACCTAGGATAGCTGAACTATACTCTAATCCAACAAATTCACCCCTAAACATGTACTTCCCATTCATTCTGCAGTTTGAGCAAACCAGTGTGGGAGATTTCTTAAAATATTTTACAAAAGTTACAGAAATTTTTATAATTCTAAATTTATTGTAATTTAAAACTTTTATTAAAACTTTTAAAACTGGGGCCAGCGCTGTGGCTCAGCAGGTTAAAGCCCTGACCCAGGTCACCAGCATCCCATATGGGCAGTGGTTCTACTCCCGGCTGCTCCACTTCCAATCTGGCTTTCTGCTATGGCATGGGAGAGCAGTGGAAGATGGTTCAAGTACTTGGGCCCCTGTGCCTACATGGGAGACCTGGAAGAAGCTCCTGTCTCCTGGCTTCAGATCAACGCAGCTCCAGCCATTGCAGCCACCTGGGGAGTGAATCAGCGGATGGAAGACCTTTCTCTGTGTCTCTACCTCTCTCTTTCAAATAAATAAAATAAATCTTTTTAAAAAAGTTAAAATTACATTAGACTAAGAATGTATGGTTGCCTCAGGCCGGCGCCGCGGCTCACTAGGCTAATCCTCTGCCTAGCGGCGCCGGCACACCGGGTTCTAGTCCCGGTCGGGGCGCCGGATTCTGTCCTGGTTGCCCCTCTTCCAGGCCAGCTCTCTGCTGTGGCCCGGGAGTGCAGTGGAGGATGGCCCAGGTGCTTGAGCCCTGCACCCCATGGGAGACCAGGAAAAGCACCTGGCTCCTGGCTCCTGCCATCGGATCAGCGCGGTGCGCCGGCCACGGCAGCCATTGGAGGGTGAACCAACGGCAAAGGAAGACCTTTCTCTCTGTCTCTCTCTCTCACTGTCCACTCTGCCTGTCAAAAAAAAAAAAAAAAAAAAAAAAAAAGAATGTATGGTTGCCTCATCTATGAGTATATCGGGTCACAAAACTTGTGGAGGGGAAATGACATCCTAAAACATGTTCTGGGAAAAGATAATATGATATACATGGTAAGGAGCTGAGGTAGTCCATGTTAATGAGCATGATTTAGCTATTCCACAATGTATCTTCAAAGAAAATAAAAACAAATTTTATTTACTATTTAAAAGTAACAAACAATAAGAAAAGATATTTTGTCAGCAGATATCATAGATCTTGTCAAACAGTATTAATATGCTCAAGGCTGGAATTTGTAAACTACAACTTATAGATGTCTAGCAAGTCACAGGTCACAAAAAAGAAATCACTAATACCTTCAAATGTTAGCTTAATTCTTTATTTAAAAGGTCATAAAAATGATCTACAATGAGAAGATACTGGACCGGGAAGAACTGAGATATCAAATAGAGTTGCTGAGCTGCATTTATCTTCTAAGTATTGTTTCTCCCAAAACAAGAGGTCAGATGGAGGCTCAATGAAAACCAGATGGAAAATCTAGAGCACTGAATCGCTTTCCTACAGGGAAATTTCATCCTTGCTTAGCAGAACATGGAGGATTCTCAGAAATGCATGAGAACTGGTTGGCACAGCTGACACATTACTGATGATCTGCTTCTCTGCTGCTGTCCTCTAGCAAAGTCGGTACTGACACACAGACGCCACGCTGTAAGCACCCCTCTAAAACAGTGACAACAGGAAGTCACACTTTCACTAACATGACTCAGAACTAAGCAGCTACACTTTTTCCTCCTAGTAAATAATTTCATTTTAAAATGAAACACCCTTTCCTACTAGACTGTTCTTTTAAAATAATGATTCCTAACACCTACCAGGAATCACATCCTCTTTCCTTGTGAAATTTGCCAGTTGCCTCTAAATATTTCTCAGATATATAATGCCAGCTTCAACCACAAACTACTGTGGTATATTTAGCATACCCCTAAGACTGAAGCATTGGAAATCTTAGTAAAGATAACAATATAAATCCACAGCAAATAACTACTGCGGTGAATGACTTCTGAAAAATAATGGTTGTCCCATAAATCAACTCTACATAAAATAAATCAATAATGATAAAATAACTAGCTCTCAAATAAAATTCAAGATCACAAAACTGAACCAAGTAACTGTTACTTCTATTTTTGTTTTTCACTTTTTTAATTATTTTTTCTTTTTTTTTTATTTGACAAGTAGCGTTATAGACAGTGAGAGAGAGAGACAGAGAGAAAGGTCTTCCTTCCATTGGTTCACTCCCCAAATGGCCGCCATGGCCAGCGCTGTGCCGATCCGAAGCCAGGAACCAGGTGCTTCCTCCTGGTCTCCCATGCGGGTGCAGGGGCCCAAGCACTTGGGCCATCCTCCACTGCCTTCCCAGGCTACAGCAGAGAGCTGGACTGGGAGAAGAGCAACCGGGACCAGAACCTGGCACCCATATGGGATGCCACAGGCAGAGGATTAACCAAGTGATCCATGGTGCCAGCCCAACTGTTACTTCTAAAACTGAGCTTTAGACTGACCCTTCAGAAAGTATTTCACTTACTTTGAAAATAAAATGAAAATTAACTACTATATATTTCTGAGGATTATACACAGAATGAAAAACAGATCTGTGTAAGTTAATTTGCTAAGGGTAGGTAAATCTATGAGACTATTTGAAATTAATAAAGCTGATGACTGGGACAGTTAAAATGCTACCTGGGACTCCCTATATCCACAGCTGATTATCTGGGTTTGAGTCCCCTGCTTCACTCTCAATTCCAGTTCCTAACTACTGTGCATCCTGAGAGGCAGTAGGCAGCAGTTCAAGGATTTGAGTCCCTGCCACCCATGGGGAAGAACCAGACTGAGTTCTGGGTTCCAGACTTTGGCCTGGTCCAGCCCTGGCTGATGCAGACAACTGGGCAGTGAACCAGTAGGTGAGAGCTCTAGCTCTTTTCATTCTGCCTTCAAAATAAATAAAATAATAAGTAAAAAAAAAAAAAAAAAAATTAAGACCGAAGACTGAATAGCTACTATGCATTGACAAGTTTGGATTCTTGTGAAGAAAAATAATATATTTTTATGTTGCCAATGGTACATTCAATACATGAAAAAATGCAGGTGTGAGTTGGACAAAGACAAACTATTAGGTTACACAAGAAGCTACCATTGATGTAGACAGGGAGGGAGCTAGCACCTCCCTGCAGCCTTAACTGCACTATAACCTATACACACTGACTAAACTCCTCCCCCTTCCATGTACTGCCCAGTCCCCCATTCTGTGCAGCAGAAAAGTGCAGCTTCTGGGGCTTCTGCAGCTTAGGATCAGTGTCATCTAAAAATATCCATCATGGCAGCGTGCTGTACCCCTGCAACGACCTTCAGCCATTATAATGTCATTGCAATAAAATCATCAAGGCCAACACTCCCACTCCCTTCATGCACCTGACACCATAACACTTCTCAGATTAAAGGAGGCGGAGGGCTGTGATGTAGTGGGTAAAGCTGTGACCTGCAGTGCCGGCATTCCATATGGGCACTGGTTCAAGTCTCAGCTGCTTGTCTTCTGATCCAGCTCTCTGCTATGGCCTGGGAAAGCAGTGGAGAATGGCCCAAGTCCTTGGGTTCCTGCACCCACGTGGGAGACCCAGAAGCTCCTGGCTCCTGGCTTCAGATCCTCCCAGCTCCAGCCACTGCGGCCATTTGGGGAGTGAACCAGTGCATGGAAGACCTCTCCCTCTCTATATATCTCTGCCTTTCAAATAAATAAATAAATCTTTAAAAAACGGGGGGGGGGGGGGTCGGGGGTCAGTGCTATGGCGCAGCGGGTTAACACCCTGGCCTGAAGTGCTAGCATCCCATATGGGCACTGGTTTGAGACCGGCTGCTCCACTTCCGATCCAGCTCTCTGCTGTGGCCTGGGAAAGCAGTAGAAGATGGCTCAAATCTTTAGGCCCCTGCACCCACGTGGGAGACCAGAAAGAAGCTCCTGGCTCCTGGCTTCAGATCGGCACAGCGCTGGCCTTTGCGGCCATTTGGAGAGTAAACCCGTCGGTTGGAAGACCTCTCTCTCTCTCTCTCTCTCTCTCTTTACCTCTCCTCTCTCTGTGTAACTCTTTCAAATAAATAAATAAATCTTAAAAAAAAAAAAAAAAAAACAGGTTGGGGGGGTCAAGGAAATTGGTGGTACTGCACCCCATTTGAATATTCAATCAAGCCCCATCCCAGATACCACCACCATGACTCCAGATCTTATAAAGGGATGGCCCTGAACTCTGTGGGGTGTAGTTGCCTCTTGGACATGCCCACATAACTTCTTGAATGTGTACTTTCGCTTGGCACAGAAATATATCTTGCTTCTCTGTTGACCTTTACTTATGCATTGAAGATAAGAACGCAGATACAATCACTTCACATCCTCACTATGAGTGAAGAAAATACACTTTCCACAGACAGTCTAAGGCACCACATTACTATCTTATTTCAAGAGAGAAATGCTTTTGGAGGTATACTCACAAATACCATGCACTATGGAGGGAAAAGGCCCTAAAAATCTGCTAATCCAGTTCTCCTCTCTTGTCACAGATGAGGCAGAACAGCTCCAGAATGGCAAGGCGAGTGCTGAAGGCAGTGCAAACAGGCCTAGGAGTCAGGTCTTCAGATGCCTTGTCTGTAGTCCTTTTCTCTACGCTAGCTGCTAGGAAGATGGTACCCAGCATAAAAGCAAAGTAAAACGAATTAAACTCAAACAGCTCTATTTAAAAGAAGGCTGTTAGAGCAGTATAGTTCTAGCCACACCGTGGGTGAAGTCCTGGAGGGTTAATGTGAGATAATTCAGGAATGAATACAATCATCAGACCACATTATGACAGTACTTACATACTACCCACTACCTGTCCAGTACTACCCCGTAATCACTTTATATACTAACTTATTTACTCTACCTACAAGGTAGATGCCATTGCTTTCAATTCTGCAAGTGAGGAAAGAACATACAGTACAATGAAGCTAGTAAGTGGTGAAGGCAAACTAGAAGAGATTCCAAAATAAAGGGGAAAATAATGTAATTATGCACTTTTTTATATTCATGAGGAATATAAAATACTTGCAATTGTGATGCCAATAAGTATTTGAAAAATTGAAGATTATAAGGCCAAGATATTTTAGATGCTTAGATTTATTTAGATGTTTAGATTTATTTCCTACTTTTGTTGTTTTTTTCTTTTCTGATTGTTTTAATGAGAATCAATGGCTTTTGAAACAAGTTAGCAGTTAATTTCAGGGCATTTCTATAAAAGCTTATCAGGCCTACAAGAAAAAGCTCATTGTGAGGGTGTATTTTAAAATGGGGGTGCAAGCAATTTCAGCAGAGTTCTTCAAAGCAAAAGAATAAGAATTTTAACTTTAGTACGTCTGAGGGCCGTGTATTTACTAGTAAAAGAGTAAACCACCTGCTCTGCTAAGATAGGCAATGACTATTTCAGACTGAAAGTAAACCTCAACTTTCTGCATAGGAACACAATTTACCTGTTTTGGGGTACACTCCTAATTTCATAACTCACATATCTACATTAACTCTCACAAGGGATGGAGGGTTATACATGTAGATCATTGGACAAATGGATTAACAGATGATTTTTCTAATCTACAGAAAATAAGGGTAACACATGGCTCTTAGGTTTTAGAAGCTGCTTTTGTAACTTACCATCTTCTTCCTCTTATCTTGTTCTGTGGGCGGTTCTTCGTCTTCTGTTACTTTTGGTTCTTCGAGATGAGACATTAACATACAGCTACAATTGAAAAAACAAACTCATGCTTAAGTAACATTAAAAATAGACCTTCAGGGAAGGGGAGAGGGGAGCGTTGTGGATGGGAGGGAAGACACGGGGGGGGGGGGCTATTGTGGTCCATAAGCTGTACTTTGGAAATTTATGCTCATTAAATAAATTAAAAAAAAAGATTAAAAAAAAAATAGACCTTCAAAGTCACTAAAAATGTGAACACTTCTACATACCAAAACACAAGGACTGGACATGATAAATGAGAGCTTTAATTACAAGCTTTTTTTAAATTATGAAAATATATCTCAATTTAAAAAAGGTCAGACTGAAATATTGTAGAGCATTTTACTTGGGCATTTATGAGAGTAAATTGTGAGAAATTCATCTACAGGCAACTTTTGAACCAAACATCACTTGACAAAACAAAGTAAACTCTTTATATCTTTCTTTAAACATGATACAAACACTTTAAACTTCTTGTTACACGGATAATAATTTAGATAATATCATCACTAAAAACTATTAATTATGTAAGTCTGCTTTCTGCTCTAAATGACATTACTATGCTGAGCAGCTTGTCCCTAGGAGTGCCTGTACCTTCAGGGCATTTGTAAGTCATTTTACTTTGATTATCTGCACCAGTGCTCCTCACCATTAGCAGAGATAATGGAAACAGTTTCCTGTCCAATCAACACTGGTTCCAGAAAAACAAGAAATGAATACTGTCTAGTAAATCAAGTCGATGGAACAAACCCCACTGTTTCTTATTTTAGAGCAGGAGAACTCAGTAATTTCTCAGTCATAGGTGCCTACCCAATCAACTGTGCCAAAGAAAAGTTTGGTTCAGCTTGTCTTACAGCAAGTACTAGTGAAAGACAATTCCTGGCTCAGTTGCATAGATAACTTTTAATTTAGGGTTAAGTACAGGTGCTGCTACCAAAACAGCAAGACCACAGCCCCCCCTAAAACTCCCTGTATGGCCATGACCTCTCCAAGCTGCAATGCTTTTATACACCATGATATAATCTAGTGTAGCAGAAGAAGCTGGAGAATGGATGCTAGCACAAAGTGAGAAAATTACATTATTATTAGCCCAAAAGTTATTCAACAAAGGGAAACATCTTGAAAATATCTACAAGTCAGTTTGTATTTTAGATAAGACAGGGGGCAGGTATGCAGCTCAGCAAGTGAGCGGGCACTTGAGATGCCCACATCCCTTATCAGAGTGCCTGGTTTGGGCCCCAGCTACTCCACTTTCAATCCAGGTTCCTGCTAATGTGCACTCTGGGAGGCAGCAAACAGTAGCTCAAGTACTTGGTCCCTGCCACCCATGGGGGAGACCCAGATGGAATTCCTGGCTCCTGGCCTCGGCTTGGCCCAAACTCATCTGATGGCAGGCATTTGAGGAATGAACCAGGGAGAGATTAATCAGTCTCTCTCTCTATCTCTCTTATCCCCCTCCTCCCATCTCTTTGTCTGTCAGATAAAATGAAAATAATTTGTGAAAGAAAAATAAGATGGGATTCCTTTACACTAGCTATTTTTTTGCCTGCTATAGACCTGAATTCTAACTCTAGTGAACATGGATTTCCATGGAAGCTGCCTTAGCTGCATCAAGTTCTTCAACTGCATTCCACAATCTGCTTATTTACTTGGTAATAAAAGCACTCTGTTCTGCCTGCCCTGAAAGATTTATCACATTAATAACTGAGTTATTCTGAAGGTACATTTTGATACATTTTTTTCCCTTTCTTTCATTGATCAGAAACTAACCAAGATCAGGCTGTTTTTGCTTTGCAATGCTGAAAATTGTACTCATTTATGTCTCTAGTAGGTGGAAAGAGAAAAAATTAAACAACAAAGAACTGAAAAGCCTAAAGCTAAAATTCACCTGTAGGAATATCGCCAAATTTCATCTTGTTGACAAAGATTTAAGATAGGCAGTCATGTTTAGCATAAAAGGCATGAGAATTAATACATTTTGAATAAGCTAAAAAGTATGAACCATGAAAATAATTATAGTAAAACTAATAAAACAGTAACAACAACAGTTTAAAACAGTAGTGACTAACATGTGAATAGATGCAGCCATTCTATTCAACACCCAGTGCCGAAATCCCTGAGCAGACCCAGGCACACCTGCCTACTAAGTCAGACTCTTTCTCAACAACAAACTCCACCTAGCCACACACACACCAACAACTGGAAAACCTGTAAAGCCATTTCTGGTTTAAAAGGTATCTGTCGTAACACCTTTCATTTAATCTATACAAACTCTGTGCTCTAAGTAGTTCAGCTATTTTACAAATGACAAAAGTAGGCAGAATTTACAAACACTCTTGAGCACTGATAAACGGCATTTGCCCTCAACACTTTCCTTCCCTGATAAATGTTTCCCTATTTCAGAGGAGCAAGTTGGGATGTTTCAAGTTCACTCTCATTTCAGTATGTGAATAGAACCAGAACAACTGTCTGCAAAGTGCTTTCCCCAATTCTACCTTGTATCTCATGGTGGCAAAGGCAGGGACTCAAGTCACATTCTTGATGTTTAAGTATTACTGATTCTCAAACTTGAGCCTGCATCAGAACCACTTTCAGGGTTTTGTTAAAGCGTAGATTACTGGGCCACACCCAGAGTTTCTACTTTGGTAGGTCTGAAACCGATTTCAGCAGTGATACTTATATATTTTTAATCCTATACATCTATCTGAGTTTCTTCTAGGCTGAGGTAAGAAACTCCAAATGGTTCACTTCACATACAACTAAACTGACAACACTGTTCAGTTAGGCTCTGAAGTGGATGTTTGGGGTACCCATATAATTATCCTCCTTCCTAACAGAACCCTAAATGTGTCCAGTTATCCCATTCTACCATGCCAGATTTCAGCAGAAACTGATCCCTGCCCCAGTGCCAGGGTCCTACAAGCAATCATGGTGTGCTCTGAGCAGCACTGTGTTTAAGGCTGGGTAATCCAACATAACCTAGAAAAGGTTAGCCTTGACCGTAAAAAAAGTACTTGGATCACTGACGATGTTGCCAAGACCACAACGGACTAATTCAGAAATCACTTATTTTTAGTTGGGATTCTTTTTTGTTCAAGCTGAAAAGTCCTTTGATAATGCCTCATATGAACACCTTACGAAAAATTCACTTCAAGTCTCAGGCCAAGAAACACTCTCTCTCTTCTGATACACCTACTCTCCTCTACTTGGAAATAAAAACCATGTATTTCCTAACGTCTCGACTTTTGTGCCAGTAATGAATTCTTCTTGTGATCTGGAAAGGAATTTAGAGACAGGTATTTGCCAAGCAGGGCATGGCTGAGGGCATGACTTGATAAGCAGAAGAAATAAGCAGAAGAACTATTATGAGTCAAGTGTGAGTACAAAGTATAGGTACATGGGATGGAATGATGAGACAAACAAGAAAGCAAGAGAAAACAACACATGTGTATACTGAGGGTCAGTACAGAATACGGTACCATCAACTTTAGAAGTGTGCCTTTAAGAAGTGGAACAAGCCGGCGCCGCGGCTCACTAGGCTAATCCTCCACTTTGCAGCACCGGCACACCGGGTTCTAGTCCCGGTCGGGGCGCCGGATTCTGTCCCGGTTGCCCCTCTTCCAGGCCAGCTCTCTGCTGTACCCAGGGAGTGCAGTGGAGGATGGCCCAAGTGCTTGGGCCCTGCACCCCATGGGAGACCAGGAGAAGCACCTGGCTCCTGCCATCGGATCAGCGTGGTGCGCCAGCCACAGCGTGCCAGCTGCAGCGGCCATTGGAGGGTGAACCAACGGCAAAGGAAGACCTTTCTCTCTGTCTCTCTCTCTCACTGTCCACTCTGCCTGTCAAAAAAAAAAAAAAAGAAGTGGAACAGGATGTATCAGAGGGAGGAAGCTGGAGAAAGAGAGACCCACAGGTGGGGGGGTGTCCCCCAAGTTAAGATCACATACAGTCAAATATCACAGATAACGTCAGAATTAGAAAACCAAGGTTCCCTCCAGTATTCTCTGTTCCACTCTGAAAAGCCACCTGGTGGATGAGTGCACCACATGGAGAAGGAAAAATCCTTAGAAAAGCCTAAATTTTACGTTTGTTTAAAATAAAACTACTTTCTTTATAACCAGCAGGGCTTTATACTCTCTAGCTATAAAACCCAACATTTATGAGTCCGTTTCTAATCTATTTTAGTGCCTTTGGGTTTCCTAAATGCTGCCTAAATTCTTTCTTCCTTTTTACTTCCCAAACGTTGGCAAGGAGTTGTCAGCTTCCATTCATAATGTTCCTGACAACAAAATAGTATTTAAAGAAACAAAAGTAAAAATAATCTCACCAGACAAGCACAAGGCAAATCTCTAACATTAATATATTTTCCTGGCCTAATGAAACAAGTATTCTACTAACCAAAAGGACCAAAAAATACCATAAGTTCTTAAAATGGAACTCTTTCTTCTTCTAATAGATTTATTTTCTACAAAATTCTCAAGAAATTCTAGTATCAATATTAACAACAGCCAACTGTTGGCTATCCATTCATCTGGGTAAGCTTTTCTAAGAAAAATTAAAAATCAGATCACTGAAAGAACAAATAGAAACTAATTTCCATTTTTTTCCTTATGTATACATTGTCTCAAAATCTCTTAAAGTCACTAGACGTCAACTATAAGCAATTAAATGCTTTGTATGTCATGACGATGTATTAAGGTACAAAAATAAACATAGGCTATTAGGTACAAACACAACTACTTTGAAAAATTATGTATGCACAAACGTGCCACACGTAATGCAAATCACAAATATCTTAAACCCCTCTCTACCTACACCTACCTGTCACCAACCCCTGCCAGTCTTCCTTCTAAAATCTACCTGGAATTCCCCTCCTCACTGCTTCCCAGCAGAAGAGTAACCTAACTGCTACCTAAATGGTTTTCCCATCTCCAGCACAGCAGGTTCTCAATTTTTAGAGTGCATATGTGGGTCCTCTTTGCAATGCAGGTTCTGTTGTCTCACCCCCAAAGACTGTGACATGGGGGAGGAGAATGCGTTTTCTAAACAAGCCTCTTGGGCCATTCCACCAGTCTGAGATGACTCATAGGCATTTGGCCCTCCTGTCGCTCTCCACAATGCACCGAAGAGAATTTTTTAAGTATAAATGTGATGGTGTCACTTCCAGGCTTTAAAATCACCGGTGGAGTCCCACTGACTACTGAAAATAGGCTCCATCCCTTCTTATTGCGCACAATGACTAAGCTAATTGGCTCCACCTGACTGCATGTCCTCCCAGGTTATTCTCGGCTCCTCTGGACCCTTTTCCCCTCTGCAGCTTCTGTTGCTCCATCGGTTCCCATGGCCCCCGCTAGGCTGCGAGCTCATTCAGGCTGCAAGACACTCATCTTCACACAGACAGCATCTAATTGTCAACAAGGCTTCCTTAGCAGGGGGTTAATGTTAGCTGTCAACTTCACTAGGCCACCCGGTGCCCAGAAATTTGGTACACATTCTTGTGGGCATATTAGTAAAGCTGTTTCTCGAAGAGATTTGTGTTTGAATCTATAGAATGGGTACAGCAGACTGCTCACCCCAGTATATGTGGACTTCAGCCAAGCCACTGAAGGCCTAAAGAGGACAGAAACACCAGGTAAGGGATGGGTCACTCTCTGCTTCTAGCTGGAACTAAATGCACCTTCTCCCTTCAGATTTGGCTAAAACTTACACTACCAGCTCACCTGACTGTGGACCTGGGACTTCTCAGGCTCCACTGCCAAGTAAGCCAACTCCTCACAATAAATCTCTTTTTATATATTCTTTTTGTTTCTGTTACTCCGCAGAACCCTACCACGCTACTTACTCAGGTGAAGAGAGCAGGAGTTTTATTTCTTTGCTCTAATTCATTCTCAGCTGAGACTACAATAAGAATTCAACAGAATCAGAATGATTAACTTTCTTTGAATAAACTCTTTAAATAGAGAGGAATGAAAACTTGGAGGTAGGTTAGCTACATAAGTACATATTTGCTGCATTTCCTGTGGAGCTTTCTGTCCAATGGTTCTAATTTATAAAATTCCATGCAATGTGGAGAATTAAACACTAGAAAGATTTCTCAGATATGTAGTATAATTACTCTTAGGAGCTGAGAAGTTAGGTAGTTTGTTCTCCACTGTGCTTTCCTATGACAAATACCACTGCAGGGCAAAAGAAAGCAACAAGTGTGGAGCAGAAAGACAACAGTGGCCATACTCTAGCCATCCAGGAACATCATCCCTGAAGTATAAGCCTTTCCTAGTTTAGATGTGTTTAAGGGTCAACTTGTTTTCCTTACTTCCAACAATTTTTCCCATTCAAAACCAAAGCTTTCTTCATGGCTGAGCTTGGCATACTGAGTCAGAAGACCTTGGTTCCAGTCTTGACTCTTCCACACATTTGTTGTTACTGCATTTCTCCCAGCTTTGTGTTCCTGATCTTTTCTATTATAGTTCTGCAATAAATATTTCCGGAATTTATTTCTGACAATTTTGCATTCTCCTCTCTTCCAGTTGGAAATGTTATGATTTTCTTTCTTCTGCATCCTAACGCGTCTTATGCTGTCGCTCCCCCTCTTCATGGAGGAACGACACTAAACCCTGCCTAGGCTTCATATCCGAGTCACGGCACCATTATGTCGCTCCCCGTCTTCATGGAGGAACGACACAGGACCCTGCGCTGTTCTTTTGTCTGCTCGGCCCTTCCCGGGTTTGCTGCTGGTTCTTCCCGGGTTGGCTGCCGTCCCTTCCACCTCCGTAGAAGGGCGGTTCCCCCTGGCCACTTTCCCCACTTCCGCAGGGGAGCGGCACACCGCCGGCCGGCTCTCTCGGGGGCTGCACAGGTGTTCCTCTTAGATGTTCCTGGTGCATGTTGTCTCTCTCCTCCTTTATAGTCCTTTTCCACCAATCCCAACTCTGCTATCCACATGCCAAGCACGCTGCTCTCCTCCAATCAGGAGCAGGTCCTGCTGTTTATTGGTTGAACTGGAGGCAGCTGTGTAGAAGCTGTTTCTCCCTTCTCAGCGCCATATTGTGGGAGAGCAGATGCATAGAATAAGTCTTAATTCCAGTAACTTAGTCTAGTCCGAGTCGCTCCCAGTTGCTCCCCACATTATGCCTCTCTGAAGACTGTTAACAGGACAGGGCTTGCTGTAGCCCTGCGCCTCCAGGGCACATGGCCTTTGGGCCATGTGCTCTAGGCTTCCTGGCTTAGATGCTCATCCACGTGGCTGGTTCCTGCTGCTCGGTATGAACCCCTATTCACCTCTCTCCCCTAAATAAAGCTCTCACTCTCCTATGCACATTTCTTACTAAATAAAAGCTTAAAACATACCATGCTGCCTCGTTTATCTGTGCTGGTATTTAGAATTCTTCTCTAAGTATTAGGCAAGAACTCTCTCAGGCTTATTAATATCGGGGATTTAGTAATAAGCCCGCAGTGAAATCGTAAGGCACCCCAAATTCCAGTAGTGCATGTGGCACCCCGGATAGCATTTCTAGGGAGCTTTAAGGGGCCACATTTCAGGGTAGATTTTAGGGGGTCTTGTCCGATTTCATTACTACGTTTTCTTTCACTTTCTATTACAGCACAATCTAGAATTCTATGGTTGTGTGCTCTGCACAAAACACATGTAACTGCTTTTCCTCATTAGTAGTGTTTTCCTTGTGCTATCAGCTATGCTCTTCTCCCAATCAAATTATGTAATCCAAAGAGAAGGACAAAGAGCATTTGAACAATTCACAAATATTCACAAATTTTGCCATATATTATGTATAAAAATACACCATTTGCAGTTATATAATATAAATATTTATGTTAACTTTTAATAAAAATGACCACATGCTTATCAATGGTTTTAGTTTTGGTTTGTAGTCATAAATAGTATTTTTTTCACTTCACATGACCTCCTATTTTCTCAAAAGCTAATGTCAGACACATTGTGTTCATACACATTTAGTAACAATCAACAACAAATATCTGCTTTCTCTGTTTTTTAGAGAAATATTATTCAAATGGCAATCTTTCTCATTTTCTACTCATAGCTTTAAAGAGCAAAGAAAACAAGCTCAGTATGTGAATAATGAGAAGTCAAGTAGCCTGTAACCTGAAGATTTGCTTATCACTGTGTAAAACATGCTCTTTTTTCATTAGTAAGTGGAAAGGTGTGACAATTCTACGAACCATAAAAGGATACAAAGATTGATTTTTAAAAGGAGAAAATTTCAAATTAACAGTTGTATAAAAATGACATTACCAGCATTCCTGATAACATGATTTTCTCTTCTCCTAAAGAATATAATTTTAACGGTTCTCTTTTGGAACTAGTCAATGACCATACACTCTTAACAACTTAGAGGCATGAATGATGCTCCAGTCAGAGAAATACAAAGGGCTTCATGCTCTTTTCCTCCACAGTCCGAAATGTAGGGGAACTTTCTTAATTTGAAAGCAGATATCCTTGAAACATTTTAAAAAAGAAGCTTATATAAATACACAGGGAACTTTAAAAAAAAAAAACTAATGCCAAATTACACACACAAAATGAAAACAAAGATGCCCAATTCAAACAGTAAATACAGGCAAAGTAAACAGTTTTCTGAATAAAACATAAAATTACAAAGTTTTTACAACTGAACTTATATGGTGACAGTGAACAAAAATCAGGCAGCATATATTTAACTCTCACCCATATCCAACTGTCATTAATTAAATATCCACCTACTCTTTGTAAGTGCCTGTTTCAGAATCTTCCGTCATGACATCATGAAGGCCCTCCACTGAGATGTTTATAATCCCACAGAATTTATCTTGGATAACACTAGAAAAAAAAAAAGAACAAAACAGGTTAACCAGAGTATTAACAGGTAATTCCTCTTCTCCAAAATATTCTCTTGAATATGAAGACAAATTTTAGTTATGAAAATAAGAGTAACTTTCAAAATATACTTTCAATGCAAAATTTTTACCTTTGCATATAACATTGCAAATTTCTCTTTCACTTGATTATAATAATGTGTTTAAATACTAGAAAGGCAGATTGGATCAATATTTTAATGTTAATATAATTTACTACAATAGCCTTGTGTTAATTTTATAACTGTAAAAATAAAGATACAGAAGTGCTAACAATTATGAAACACTGTTCTTCCAAAAACACTATCAAGGAGACACATCACAATCTGGGAGAAAATATTTGTAAAATACATTATCTGGTCAAGGACTTGGATCTACAATACAAAAGACTCTGAAAGAAAGTTTCATTTTAAAATAGGCAAAAATTTAAACAGACTTCACCAAAGACAGACAGATGGTATATGAGCACCTGAGAGAATGCTCAACATCATTAGGCATTAGGGAAATGTAAACTGGAATCATACTAAGATTTTAATTAAAAGTAGAATTAAGAAGATAGACGATACCAGGTCCTGGCAGGAATAAGAAACAAGAAGGTTTCTCATACATTGCTAGAAAGAATAAAATTAACACATGGAGGGGGCGGGGGTTTGGCACAGTGATTAAGTCACCACTTGGGACACCCACATCCCATAGAGGACCCTGGGTTCAAGTCAATCCGGTTCCAGGCTAACATACCTAGGAAGGCAACAGTGCTTTGGGCCCCTGCCACTCACAAGCAAGAGCCAGATGGAATTTTGAGTTCTTGACTGTTCTAGCCCAGAGCCAGCTGCTGTGAATACTTGGGAAGTAAACCAGCTGATGGAAGGTATTTCTCTCTCTCAACTTTTCAAATCAATAAATCAGTATTTTTCTAAAATGGCATATCCGTTTTGGAAAACACGTTGTCAGTTTTTATAAACACACACCACAAAACTAAGCAATCAACTCTTACATATTTACCCAAGACCAAAATGAGTATTCTAAGACCTGCATGTGAGTTTTTACAGCAGCTTTATTCTTTTTTTTTTTTCTTTAAGATTGATTTGTTTATTTTAAAGACAGAGCTACAGAAAAGCAGAGGCAGACAGAGATAGAGGTCTTCCAACTGCTGGTTCACTCCCCAGATGGCCACGATGGCGGGAGCTGAGTCAACCCAAAGCCAGGAGCCAAGAGCTTCTTCCCGATCTCCTACGCAGGTGCAGGGGCTGAAGGATTTGGGCCATTCTCCACTGTTTTCCCAGAACACATCAGAGAGCTGGATCAGAAGTGGAGCAGCTGGGACTAGAATCAGCACCTGTATGGGATGTCAACACTGCAGGTGGCAGCTTTACCCAGAATGCCACAGCACTGGCTCCAGCTTTATCTTAATGGCCCCAAATTGCAAACAATCTCAATGTCCATCAAGTGAATGTATCAATACACTGTGGATCATTTAGTGGAAAAATATATATTCATCAATAAAAGAGAACAAACATATACAGCAATGTGGATAAATCTTGAAAGGATTATGCTATGGGCGCTGGTTCGTGTCACAGCTGCTCCTCTTCCGATCCAGCTCTCTGCTGTGGCCTGGGATAGCAGTAGAAGATGGCTCAAGTTCTTGGGCCCCTGCACCCATGTGGGAGACCCAGAAGAAGCTCCTGGCTTCGGATCCGCGTAGCTCTGGCCATCACAGTCAACTGGAGTGTGAACCAGCGGATGGAAGACCTCTTTCTCTCTCTCTCTCTCTCTCTCTCTCTCCCTCCCTCCCTCCCTCTCTCTCTCTGCGTAACTCTTTCAAATAAATAAATAAATCTTAAAAAAAAAAAAAAAAAAAAAGGATTATGCTGAGAGAAAGAAGCCAGACTCCAAAGGCTACATATTATGACTCCATTTATATGACCTTTTGGAGAGGCAAAATTAATCTATTAGTGGTTGCCTGGCAAAAAAAGGGCAAGGAAACATGTTCAGGCGACAAGAATGATCTGTGTTTTGAGCACAGTGCTAGACTCAACCATGTACGTCTGTCAAAACTATACATCTGAAAGAGATTTTGTTACATAGAAGCTATACCTTGATAAACATGAATTTAAAAAAGGAAAAGTACACAAATACCCATCGGGTTACTAAATTATAATATTTCAATTTAAAACTAACTGAAAATAACTGAACTCCTGCCTCTAAGGAACTTAGAGTATCATTACTACATTAACGTGCACACTTAATTTTTAAGGTGCTCAGTAAAGTAGTTCTCAAGGTCCCTACAGTTTGGGTCAAGTTTTCCCTCTGTAAAGTCAAAATCTGCTGTCTGTACATTCAAATGTAAACTTGGCGAGATCAATCATCAGATGGGCAAAACAGCAACTAGTAGACACCATTCTGATACTCTCTCCCTTGTGCCTAACAGCTGTTTGCAGGAGGATCTATTTACATGTCACTGTGTTTCCTTTATATAAAAACTAAAACAAAAAACACCTCTAACACAAGAAGCACATATATAGTTTACCTTTTTTAGCTAAGTGAGAAACATCCTGGAAAAAAGAATTAGAAAGCCAACAATTTTGCACTCTAACTTTCTGCCATGAACTGTGTGATCCCTCTGTTTAGTTCATTTCTCATGTGTAGAATGAACACTGGACACGCAGAGGGAATATTAGCCATTTCTCTTCACCTCACCAAAGCAACTCAGAGGAAACCATCACAACATGCTAGGCAATCAGAGTCTGAGGTTCCTTCTCCTTCTTTTATTTTTTTTTTTAAGATTTATTTATTTATTTGAAAGTCAGAGTTATAGAGAGAGGGAGGAACAGTATTCAAATTCCTTCTTAACACAGGTATCAACAACCAATTTCAATTAACGCAGAAGGACAAAAACCATCTTGACCATAGCTTTCAGGCCCTTAACCAGGCCTGTATTTCCTTATTATTTAGTGACAAGCTACCCAAGCAGCTGCTTCTCTAATCATATCATTTCCAAGCATCAAGCCCCCATGCCCTCTTAGACAAGAAATTTCACAAGGAACTGATGGAATTACTGAGTACTGTGTATATTCGCAAATTACTGATTATGATTCTCCTAACAGATATCTGGGACCCTGAGTGTGACCAAGTTCAAGTCTGTGGCATGCACACTAATTAAGAAGCAGCTCCATCAGAGAGGGAAAACATGCTCTCCCTGGAGCGTCCATTCTGTGCCAGAAGGATTGAATCACTGACTCCAAGTTCAGGGAGGAGGAAGTGACTAGACTCTGAGTAGAAAGAACTGCAAGCTGGTTTTGAAAGGAGGAGGTGACTCTAGGGAGGGAGAAGAATCACTGAAGCAGAGTGAAAGGAGAATCCCCACCCCATGTTCCGGTGTCAGTAAGGTCAGCTATCATCCTCAGAGCCCTCAGGGTCAAAAAGCGCTCAGCAAAGGATGCGCCTCAGCTACCGCTCAGTGAGCAGCGCAGGGAAAGCGCCCTCAAACAACAGATAAAACAGAAGGCCAAAAAGGTCTTGTATTTTCCTGGCATCCAGAATAGATATTTAAAGAAAATGAACATGAAGAAATTATAAGTGTATTATTAAAAACATTCTCTCCCAAAGTAAAAATGTAACATTTTTACATGAAGCCTTTAAAAACAATTTCTTGGGGCCAGAGCCATGGCACAGTAGGTTAATCCTCTGCCTGTGGCACCGACAAACCATATGGGCGCCGGTTCTAGTCCTGGCTACCCCTTTTCCAACCCAGCTCTCTGCTGTGGCATGGGATAGCAGTGGAGGATGGCCCAACTCCTTGGGCCCCTGTACCCACATGGGAGACCAGGAAGAAACTCCTGGCTCCTGGATTTGGATCGGCGCAGCTTCAGCCATTGCATCCATTTGGGGAGTGAACCAATGGAAGAAAGGGCTTTCTCTCCGTCTCTCTCTCTCACTGTCTGTAACTCTACTTCTCAAATAAATAAATAAATAAAATATTTAAAAAATTTTCTTTTACTGGCCGGCGCCGTGGCTCACTAGGCTAATCCTCCACCTTGCGGCGCCGGCACACCGGGTTCTAGTCCCGGTCGGGGCGCTGGATTCTGTCCCGGTTGCCCCTCTTCCAGGCCAGCTCTCTGCTGTGGCCCGGGAGTGCAGTGGAGGATGACCCAAGTGCTTGGGCCCTGCACCCCATGGGAGACCAGGAGAAGTACCTGGCTCCTGCCATCGGATCAGCTTAGTGCACCGGCCGCAGCAGCCATTGGAGGGTGAACCAACGGCAAAGGAAGACCTTTCTCTCTGTCTCTCTCTCTCTCACTGTCCACTCTGCTTGTCAAAAAAAAATTTTTTTTCTTTTACTGACATTCTTATTTGAACCTTCAGCAACATGAAGTTGTGAGCAGTAAGCCTTCGCTTCACTTTTTATTGACACACCACTCTCAATCCTTGTCTTTCATATATTAAGAATCAATCTTGCTACAATACACAGTATTCTTGAACTAAGTGCTTTAAAATATGATCGAACATTTAAAAATCGGGGTTAGTGCTGTGGCATGGCGAGTTAAGCTGCTGCCTGCAGTGCCTGCATTCCATATGGGCAATGGTTTGATTCGTTGCAGCTCTGCTTCTGATCCAGTTCCCTACTAATGCAACTGGAAAAGTAGCACAAAATGGCCTAAGTCCTTGGGCCTCTCCACCCATGTAGGAAACCCAGAAGAAGCTCCCGGCTCCTGGCTTTGGTCTGGCCCATCCCTGGCCATTGTGGCCATCTCTCTGTCTTTCTCTCTCTAACTCTGCCTTCCAAATAAAAATAAATAAATCTTAACTTTTTTTAAATGGAAACAACCAAGAGATGTAAACCTAGAATGAAGTGAACAGGTTTAGAAGAACAAGAGGAACGAGAAAGGGATCTGTGCTTAGATATCCAATCTCTTTAAACACAAGCTAGGGGGCGGGCAGAGTTCAGATCAGCTTTCCGTGGCCACATCCTGTATTGGAGGACCAGGGCTCAGCTTCACATTCCAGCTTCCTACTAATGCACACTCTAGGAGCTTGTGATGGGCTCAGACTTGGATCCCTGCACCCATGTAGCAGACCCAGATTGAGTTCTGTGCTCCTGGTTTCCAACTGATACAGTTAAGGTAAGATCTCTCTCCATCTGCCTTTCAAATAAAGTGGAAATAAATTTAAAAAAAAAAAACAAATACAACAGCTTTCTTTTCTCTCCGTGTCTCTCTCTCTCTCTCAGTCTCTCGATCTTTCTCTCTCTCTTACACTCTCCTTCTCCCTCTTTTTCCCTCATTGCCCCTTCCCTCTGGTCTGTCAGCTTTCCTCCAAATAAACCCTTTCCCTTAAAAAAAAAAATACGACAAGTCATGAACCAAGTATAGCCAGATCCCCACATCTACAAGTTACAAAAATGTAGTTCAGCCTTAGATGGTTACATCTGTATTGGACACGATCAGACTTTTTTTCCCTTGTCATTATTCCCTAAACAATATTGTTTAGCTGTAACACTACATTTACATAGCACTTACATTCTAAGTGATCAAGAGATGATTTAAAGAATATGGAAAAATGTGTTAGATTACACACAGATACTACACATAAAACAGGTTACTATCCTAAACAAATAACTACAGCATTCATGGATATGGGTATCCACAGGAGTCCTGCAACCAATCTCCTGCAGGTATCATGAGACTACTACAGTATTTTCTGTGGTTTGTGATTCTTACATCTTGCAGTCACTGTATTGAAATTTTTCTGTTTGCCATCTTTTGATAGTCTTCCCATACTTATTCATTCAAATCTGATGTCAGGTACAATGTGAAAGAACTGGTGTTAGCCAGGGGAAAACTGTATTTTATAAAAATCTTTATTAATATAAAGATAACACAATTCATGTATTTCATAGATACAGTTCTAAGAAGATAACCATACTTGCCTCCCTTCCTTTCTCCCCTTATCCCCCCTCCAGATTTAACCCCTCAACTACTATTTACTAAGAAGTGACAGTTCACATTAACTGTAAAGATACAGTAATGCAAAGTCCCCAGAAGGATTAGCTAGACTCTATGTTAATATATATTTTATATATATAAAGCAAACACACACACACACACACACACACACACACACATATATAAACCCACCATTCGGGAGCTTTTCAAAAAGAGAAAAATTTAAGGCCAATGTTGTGACATAGCAGGTAAAACTACCACCTGCAATGCCTGCATCCCATATGGGCACCCTTTTGTGCACTAACCGTTCCACTTCCAATCCAGCTTCCTGCTAATGGCCTGGGAAAACAAAGGAAGAAGGCCTACTATTTGGGCCCCTGCTAACCATATGAGAGACCTGGATAAAGTTCCTGGCTCCTGGCTTCAGCCTGGCCCAGCCCCAGACATTGTGATCAACTGGGGAATGAACCAGCGGGTGGAAGATCTATTTATCCTTCTCTATGTCACTCTGTCTTTCAAATAAACAAATAAATCTAAAATAATAATTTAAAAAGGAGAAGTTCAACTGATTACAGATTACTCCAAGCATAATCTAACATTTCAGTTTAGTTCCATGAGCATATGAAATAGGAGTGGATTACTGTAACAATAAATAGGAGGTAGACATAGCCTGTTACTGGTTAATTCACAAAGAAAAGAAATGATTTGAATAGTCCAACATCTCACCCAGGCTAATCCTTCCCAGTGAACAGATCACTGTGGTGAAGCTAACCCATTTAGTTAACATTGTGAGCCCAGAAAATATGCTAGCGCTAAAAAAGATGGCCACCTCAGGGCAATCAGAAACTAAAAGGAACTTCATATCCATCGCATGTAACCTCACATGCACACAGGGCAAAGTGTTACACACAAATGTTTTCATTTCCCTGATTCAAAGAAACAAGAAATACTGTGCTGTAAGCTCAGGAGTCCATTATAGACTGCAAATCTTCAGAAAGGACAAAGAAACTAGGTAACAAAATTAGGTGTTCTATTTGTTTTTAATCAAGTTATAATACCTTGTGTAACTGTCTTCCTCAATTTTAGGGTTATCTCTGAGTCACTACTTGGCACTCATCTAATGTCAGGATACCCTATGCCCTGGATGTTGCTACAGAAGCACTGGCACAGTATTACTCTAACTCTCATCACTGACCCCTGGAAATCTGATTCATCAATTAAGACCTCGGATAGGTACTTCTCCCAGATAAAGGAATTCTGAAACTGAGAAATTGATCTACATATCTAAACCAACTTATCTTTGACACAGGACCTAAAATAATCCCTGGAGAAAAGACCATCTCTTCAACAAATGGTGCTGGGAAAACTGGATCTCCAGTTGCAGAAGTATGAAATTAGACCCCTACCTTACACCTTACACAAAAATCCACTCAAAATGGCTCAAAGACCTAAATCTATGACTCAATATCATCAAATTACTAGAGAACAATGGGGAAACACTGCAACACACTGGCATAGGCAAAGACTTCTTGGAAAAGACCCCACCCAGAAGCACAGGCAATCAAAACCAGACGTTACAAATGGGATTACATCAAGCTGAGAAGTTTATGCACTGCAAAAGAAACACTCAGCAAAGTGAAGAGGCAACTGACAGAATGGAAGAAAATATTTGCAAACCAGACAACTGATAAAGGATTAACATTCAGTATCTATAAAAAGCTCAAGAAACTCAACAACAACAAAACAAACAATCTACATAAGAAATGGTCAAAGGACTTGAACAGACATTTTTCAAGAGAAGAAATTCAGATGGCCAACAGACACTTGAAAAAATACTCAGGACCACTAGCCATTAGAGAATTACAAACCAAAACCACAATGAGGTTTCACCTCACTCCAGTTAGAATGGTTCTCATACAAAAATCAACAAACAACAAATGCTGGTAAGGATGTGGGGAAAAAGGTATCCTAATCCACTGCTGGTGGGAATGTGAACTGGTCCAGCCACTATGAAAGAGAGAATGGAACTACCTCAGAAATCTGAATATATAGACCATATGATCCAGCCATCCCACTCCTGGGAATTTACTAAACCAAAAGAACTCAACATCTGAAAGAGTTATCTATACCCCCATGTTCACTGTAGCTCAATTCACAATAGCTAAGATATGGAATCAACCCAGATGTCCATCAACTGATGACCAGATAAAGAAATTGTGGTATATATACACACTATGGAGTATTACTCAGCTGTTAAATAAATAAATAAAATAAAAATAAAAAATGAAATCCTGTCTGCGCAACAAAATGAATACAACTAGAAACCATTATACTTAGTGAAATAAGCCAATCCCAAAAAGACAGACTTCACGTTTTCCATGATCTGGTATAAAAACAGAATACCTAAAATGTAATGTATTGGAGTGAAATGGACATTTTTAAGATTCAATGTACAGCCCTTGTCTCTTCTGTTGAGGAAGAGTGCTTTTTTCTTCTTACTACTTGTTTAACTTTCTACGTAGTGTAGGGTTAACATTAGATCATTAAGTAAACTGAAAGTAGATCTTTGAAAAAATTAAGAATGGGAATGGTAGAGGGAGAGGAAGAGCGTTGGTGCGTGGGCGGGAAGCATCACTATGCTCCTAAATCTGTATATATGAAATACATGTAATTTGCATAACTTAAATAAAATTTTTTAAAAAAGAAATAGAGGAATCCTAATGTTTATATAAAGTTTTCATAGCACAATGCTAAATAAATGGGCTATACTGATTCTATTCATGCATTTGTTACTGAGAGCTTCAAGGAGACCAATCGGTGCTTGCTATGAATGAAATGTCATCTGGGCTTCATAAAAACCTTTCAAGGGCTGTTAAGAACTTCCGTAGGCTCTACCAAAGTCATCTTTCCCAAGTTACAGTACACTACTCTTCCTTCCACGGGATACAGCAGTTCTGCCACCAGCTCCTGAACAGACAGACCCAGGGACCAGCATATCTCCTCACTCCCTTCCTCATCTTCAGAATGTTCTTTCTTCCTTAATCCACACTTCCTTTTCTATTTACCTTAAATAACACTTGATGAAGCTTACTCATGTGACCACGCTCTAACCCACAGAAAATAGCACTGTCCTTGGAGCTTCCAGTAGTATAAAACCTGTGCCCTATTCATTTGGTATGCAGCTCATTACTTTCTCCTAATGTCCTTTAATTTTCACAGCTGCTGTCCTCACGGTTATAAGTAACTTGATGAACAGACTCTGTGTTGCTTTTAGTTTTTATATTCCATAGGATTACATTATGTTTAAGGCCAACACTTAATAAATAATAAAGGGAATCGATGATCCAATGAGAACTGCCTTCCCTGGTTTCATTTTTTATAATGTTATTTTTACTTCTTTTTTAAAACTATAAGTATGGATAGTTCAGTTACAGATAACAGATACGCCAACTGACTACTTTATATTAGAGCCAGAAAACAGAGTTAAAGGTGCTGTGTTGGAAATCTATTTCTGAAACATTCATTTTAGAAAATGCAAGGCAAATTTAACATAAAGGATAATAAAAGACAAGACGAAAGCAAAACCAAAAAGAAAGAAGTGTTAGCAATCTAAACATTTTGTTCCTTTTTACTCATCACTTTCACTTTTACTTTATGTATTCATTTGATATGTTATTCCCACAGACACGTTACAAATGTACTACAAAAAGAATACAGGTCTTTTTAAACATTTATTTGCTTTATTCTTTAAGTAAAGTTTTTAGCTCTGTATCTGAGGATCCTACAGCCACCGAAAGACAACATTTGGGAAAAAAAAAAACTTGCTATAATGAATATGTACAAACTTTTTTCTTGTCATTATTCCCTACATGATGCAGTATTTATGACATTTACACACTGTAATATTTACACTTTTAAACTGTATAATAAATTGTTATAATACTTATAATATTTCAAGAATAATCTAGAGATGACTTAAGGTAAGCAGATATTTACAGGTTATGTGCCAATACTATGCCATTTTACGTAAGGAACTGGAGCATCTACAGATTTGGAATCAGGAATTTGAACTTGGAATCAGGCCTCTCACAGAAACCTAGGGATGACTATCACGTGCTAATTGATGTTACCCATATACAAGCATTACATAAATAGGTGAGGGTGTAAAAACTGTATTTATGGGGCCAGCATTTTGGCACAGCGGGTTAAGCTGCTGCCTGTGACGCTGGCATCCCATAGGAGTGCCAGTTTGAGTCCCAGCTGTTCCACTTGCAATCCAGCTCCCTGCTAATGCGCCTGAGAGAGCAGCAGCAGAGGATGGCTGCAGTGCTTGGGCTCCAGCACCCACAAGGGAGTTCTAGAATCAGCTTCGGCCTGGCCAAGGCCAGTTGTGGCCATTTGGGAAGTGGACCCACAGATACAAGAAACCTCTTCCCCTTCTCATTTGTCTTTCCAATAAATAAATAAACCTTTCCCAAAAAACCCTGTACTTAGCAAATAAACATCACTTACCAATTTCATAAAGTTTTCAGTTGACTTTTCTTTTTCAGTCAAATGCACATGAAAACTGTACTTCTTAAATTTTGTCTTTGGCATTTCCCTTTGGCACATCTTTGAAGCATTTTCTGGCTACATAACACTGAATTGATACAGAGCACATGCATTGCAGAAAACTAACAGAAAGTAACTTCTTTCCTTTTAAAAACCATGTAGTGGGGCTGGCGTTGTGGTGCAGCTGGATAAAATCTCAGCCTGCAGGGCCAGCATCCTGTGTGGGCACTGGTTCCAGTCCCAGCTGTTCTTCTTCCGATCCAGCTCTCTGCTATGCCCTGGCAAAGCAGTAGAAGATGGCCCAAGTCCTTGGGCCCCTGCACCCACATGGGAGATCTGGAAGAAGCTCCTGGATCCTGGCTTCGGATCAGTGCAGCTCAGGCTGTTATGGCCAATTGGGGAGTGAACCATTGGATGGAAGACTTCTCTCTCTCTCTCTGCAACTCTCACTTTCAAATAAATAAATCTTTTTAAAAATCTATTAAAAAAAAACCATGTAGTAAAGAAATGAACAGATCAAACTTTTTCATGTTTTTTTTTTTTTTTTTTTTTTTTTTTTTTTTTTTTTTTTACTTTTTTGACAGGCAGAGTGGACAGTGAGAGAGAGAGACAGAGAGAAAGGTCTTCCTTTGCCGTTGGTTCACCCTCCAAAGGCTGCCGCGGCCGGCGCGCAGCAGCTGGCGCGCCGCACTGATCCAAAGCCAGGAGCCAGGTGCTTCTCCCGGTCTCCCATGCGGGTGCAGGGCCCAAGCACTTGGGCCATCCTCTACTGCACTCCCTGGCCACAGCAGAGAGCTGGCCTGGAAGAGGGACAACCGGGACAGAATCTGGCGCCCCGACCGGGACTAGTATTCATCTGTTTTCAAAAACCAATTAAAACTTCTTCCTCAAATATTTTCTATTTATGGTTGTAGAACCTTCAGATACAAAGAGCTAGTAACTCTGCTCAAACAAAATAAACAATTGTTTAAAAAGACCTGTGTTCTTATTGCAGTACATCTGCAACCTGTGTAGATGGCAATATGTATATCAAATGAATATGTAAACTAAAAGTGAAAATGTGATTAGTAAAAAGGAACAGAATGCTTAGATTATTAATATTTATTTTTCATTAGTTTTATTTTATTCTTTTATACTAATATTTCTTTCTCGTTGGTTTTACTTTTATTCTTTTATTTCTTTAGAAGATTAATGCCCTTAGAAAGACAAAGCAAAATTTTCAGTCTTTGAAGACACAAAAAATGCAAAATTCTAATATTATGTGTTTACCTTAAATAACAAACATTACGTGAATGTGAACAGGTCCAGTCTTTCTGTTTGGTTAATTTTTATTAAGATTTTGCTAGTGAGTATTTTACACTTTCATTTTTAGCTAACTGGCTATCATCACACAGTAAGTGCCTTAAATTTTCCCTCTGTATGGTGATGGCTTCGAATACCTACATTACATCTTGGTCCCCATGGTCCTGAGAAGAAAACAGGCAGGAACACACAAAAAATTTTTCAATTAACCTTTCAGAATAGTTTTATAAGCTAACATTGACTATGCAACAGCTTTCATACTACTAGGCCAAAGAAAGAACAAAATCACTAATTGATCACTTTTGAATTAACCTAAATTTAAAAAAGTTTTTTAAGGAATTTATCTAAGATCACACAATAATTATACCATTATTATATCTTAAATACAGGAGATGAATAAAGGTAATTTAAGAAAATAATTTTAGGTGCAAAAAGCCACAACTGAATATATTCTCTTAACTATATATTTTTGCTTATATTGTATAATAGGATTAAGAAAAGGGCAATATTTTTTTAAAGAGAATTAAGGGAAGAAAGTCTTCATTTGCTAGTCCTAGTCCAGAATTTCTATAGTACCAGAGATATAAAAAGTAGTGACACTTTCACCAAAATTAGGGTTCTTTTCCCCTTTTAGATTATTTTCCAGGACCTCTGCTGCAAATACCTTTGTCACTCAATGGAAGCATACATCATTTTACACAGTAATTCTCTGCATGGAAAAGCATATTAATACATCTAAGTCCCCTGACAAACACTGCCAAGGAAATACGCTAAAGATTCACAGTGGAAATTTACTGTCTTAAACTGATAGCTTTGCTCTTTTTTCTCATTTAACAATGATCCTTACAGAGGTTGCCACATAATAAATCATTCCTCCAGTTACCTTTTGGAGAGCGCATACACACACAGAGTCCCCAACCCAACCAAGGCCATTACAATACTATAACAAATAACTGAAACAACCCACATGTCATGACGCGAGTAGAAAGTGCTACCTGCCGTGATCTTCAAGAGAAAAACCGTGGATGCTGTAGGGAACACTGCCTGATGAACACACATGAGGTTCCATGAAAAGGATAGGATCAACGACTGGTACAGAACTGGGAAAACGCATCCGGCTGGAAAAAACCTCCTGTTGCTTCTCTGTCCCACACCTCTGAAGTAACCAGCAACAACTTGACACTAAATGTCCCTACTCCACTTATAGGAAAGGTTTGGGAATAAGTTTTCAGTTACCCCACAAGTGAGAGCTATAGTTTTGAAATTCCGCAATGGAATTATAAATGTATTTAAAAGTTATAGGGTTTTAATTTATAGTGTTATAAATAAATGATAGTTGAATTCTATACCTGTTATTTGTTATGAGGCAAAAAAGACCCTTTGGTACACCTTAGAACATTAATCACCATTAAGAATATTCAAAGGGGGGCCGGCGCTGTGGTGTAGCAGGTAAACCCGCTGTCTGCAGTGCTGGCATCCCATATGGGTGCTGGTTCAAGTCCCAGCTGCTCCACTTCTGATCCAGCACTCTGCTAATGGCCTGGAAAAGCAGTAGAAGATGGCCCAGGTCCTTGGGCCCCTGCACCTGCATGGGATACCCAGAAGAAGCTCCTGGCTTCTGGCTTTGGATTGGCACAGCTTCGGCCATTGCTGTCAACTAGGGAGTGAACTATCGGATGGAAGACCTCTCTCTCTCTCTCTCTCTCTGCCTCTCCTTCTCTCTCTGTGCATCTCTTTCAAACAAATAAATAAATCTTTAAAAAACAAAAATAATATTCAAAAGGAAAGAAATGGATTCTATAACTAAACTATCCATCACAGTATCTACCAAAGAAAATATTTGCTGAATGAATACACTATCCACAAGTTATTAAAAACATGTTTAATAATGCTAACTCATATAATCCATATTTCCAGGCAAAGTATATAATTCTATAAGGAAGCTTCAGTTTTATTTACATCCATGGTGCTGATGTTTTCTTATAGTCACTACGTAGCTGAGTTATAAAGCAGAATGTTCAAAGAGAATGACCTGTGCCTCACTTTCAGGAACAATTTGCTTATGAAGCTGAACCTGCTCCAACCCAGGGCTTTGTAGAGGATTTGGGGAAGTGTTACAGATTGAGGCAGTTACATTATACTTTGCTGACTGATAAAAGCTGTAGTATTCAAGTCTATTTTCCCCTGGGTTTTCTGGTGCTGTTAATTTCTGCTTAAACTGAACAACTTTGTAGATGAGAAAAATGATTAAAACACAAGCTAAAATGAAAAAAGCTAGCAAAATGTCAAAAGCCTCATTCAACTTTTCAACTTCTTGTGTACAAATGAGAGATGTTTTTCCCGACATGGAAGCAGCATCAATTGGTAGAGCACTGTTCTTTTCCAAGTTCAAGTTAACAGAAGAAGTAAGTTGTATTTGCACAGGTAACACTGCAGTGGTCTCTAACGGACCACCAAAGGTATTCTCTGGAAAAGATCTACTGGCAGGTGACGTACGAATTTGTTCCCAGAAAGCAACTCTCTCAGTCTCAGTATTTTCCAAATGTTTCCCACTTGTGGTTACTTTACGCCAGGCCATCATTAACGCAGTTGTCTTGTGATGAACGTGACGAAAGTGTACAGCCCCAGCTCCGGATACCTCTGTTGAAGATGTAATGCAGTTTGTAATGTCAGTCCATTTAACGTAATGCAATGCTCTGCCACGCATGGATGGGGGATTCTGACAAAAGATGTTTAGAGCAAAGGCTGAAGACTCCAGCCAGTCTCGAAGGCCCAAAAGGTTGCAGTTACATTCCCAAGGCTTAGAGTTTGCCTGAAGATGAGTCAATGAAGACAATGGCTTAAGGACCCCTGGATGTAAGTCTGCAAGATTATTAAATGACAGATTAAGGATCTTCAAAGATGCTCCCATGTTTTCAAATGTATCATTATCAATGCTGATTATTCCATCTATCTTAAGGGAAACTAAATAACAAACTAAATGTGTCAGAATTTAAATTTTCTAAATCATTATGGCTTAAGATAAAATATTTAAGTTTGTTAATTCCACTAAACCATTCCTAGTAACCTTTCTAATTCTTGAATTTTTCAAGAAGAGAGACTCTAAGTTGATAAGTCCTTTAAACGTAAAGGGCTGTATTGCTTCAATAGGATTATGAGACAAAGAAAATCTTCTAAGATTATTCAGTACTTCAAAAGCATTGTTAGTACTTTTGTTATTACTTTCCAGATACAAACAATCCAGTTTTCCAAGATGCTGAAAGCCTGAGTCTGATATATTCTAAATATTATTGTTTGACAAATCAAGTACATGAAGAGCAACCATCCCAACAAAGGCACTGCTCAAGGGCAGTGAGGTAATTCCTTTGCAGATTTAAGTACTGAATGGAAACTAAATCACTAAACACTCCTCTTGGCACAAAAGATACTAGATTTGTAAATATAAATTATGAAGATTTAAAAGTTCCTTAAATATTCCAGGATCTAGGCATTTATAAAACTATATTCAGATAAAGAAAACATAGATGTCTCATCCGAACAAGGCTTTAGGATACACATATACAATGGCAGAATCATCCAAATACAACGCTACCAGAGAATGAAGTCCTGTTGATTCTTTCAGTTATATGAGATATATTACTTCCAGTCAGATACAGAAAAACTTTACTTTCAGGAAAATTCTTAGGACTGCTTGAAAGGCCTAAATTGTAACATGTTAATCTGTCTCCCAGTGCAGAGCTGGTAAACAGACGGACATCCAAGTTTCTCTTTAAGTGACAGTAATACGACATAACAAGTAACAAGTAGAAGCTGCCACAGACAAGGCAGAGCAAACTGTAATCCACACACAGCTTGTTCTTGAATTCTCTGCTCATATCAGAATCGGCTATAAAAAGATAAGGTAAACTTTAAATGACCAAAAAGTTCTTAAAATGAAAGTTAAATAACATGCAAATGTTTATGTTCTATTTTTATTAAGATCATCCCATAATACATCATAAATCATACTAAAAAATGACTGTTTGGAATATAGTCTCCCATCGCCAACAACTCTGGTTATTAAACCACTGTTTGACAAAAGGATAATTCCTTTAATAAACTGTAAAAGGAAATGTTTGCTAATTTAAAAGATTACAATTTATTATAACAAATTTTCTAGTCATAACAGATATTCTAATGATAACAGTCTTTGTATATAATATGCTCTAGCTACTTACTTAAAGTCAAGTATGAACTACTATTATAATTTATGAAAATATAAATTCATTTCAGAAAACTTAAAGTTCTTTACAAAACTAAATTTTAAGTTACAAGTTCGTATTTAGATCAATAATCTTACCAAGAACAGGAAATTCTTATTATCAGTATTCAGTTGATTCAAGAAAAGGTTTTCTTCTTCAGTCTGAAGAACGACATCTCTAAACTCCACTTCTTTCTGAGGCACTGTTGACCTCCCTCCCCCCGCCCTTTTGTAAGTCACGGTTTTCTCAGGAAACACCACTCTTCACATTGGTTCCTCTACAGTCAGTGTGTAAAACAGAGGTTGCCATGGATACAGGAAACTGAGAGACAGGAAGTAATTTTATCTGTGTTTCAAATGTATCGTTGAAAGACAATCTCAGGAACTCGTTTTTTCACAATGCAGTTAGATTTTTCCTGCTATATACCTCAATGACATACATAATTTTAAATATAAACATTTATAAAATAATATCTAAATTTTTTAGTTATTCACAAGCTAAATATCAATAAGAATCTAGTTACCAAAAACAGGCTGAGTGGAAAGAGCAAGGTTTGAAATAAGAAGCTTCTAAAGTAATATGATTTTAACTAAATCACATGTTTGTTTTATAATTATTTTACATATATGTGATGCATACCTATCTGAATTGGGTTGAACCTTTTAAAACAAAAATATATTTATCTAATGTGATTTTTTAAGGTAAAGACTTAAATGGTTTATATTATATTTAGTCATTAATTCTCTAAAAGGTCAATTACTTAGACTAGTTTTTATTTTTATTAATACCTTGATAATATTTAAAATAGCAGTAGTAATATATAATTTTATACTTTAACTCTTACGATATTAAAGCACCTTTCACTTCAAGACATTTAGATAATATGAATTACTTCCATATCACGTATTTGATATAATACCCCACACAATCAGCACTTTTCCATGACTATAAAAGGTCAGAGCACACATCAGAAAGCAGATCTTTACCAAAATGATTTATGACTCTCACAACTTTCTACTGAGGCTGGCCATTGCTGCTGTTATTTTATGAATAAAGAAACTATAAAACAACGACAAAACACAGAAAATATATCAATTAGGACAAGGGACTAGGTTTCTCAAGATCTTTTTGTTTAATATTTTTTGCTTAGTATTCTCAATAATATACAAAGTGAAAACATCGTTTTAATTGAATCATGGGAGAGTCCAATGAAATCAGAATAAACCGGAAAGGGGGAGAACTACAAGGCAGTAAGAGCAGAACATTAATTAATTTTTTTCCTCTACTCCAGCAGTCTACAAAGAAGACAAAAATACTTACTATTAGATCTTACAAGTAAAAATTTTAGAAAATCACACTAAGGAAAAATAACAATACAATGAATCTCGTTTTTCTCACCTTGTAAAAAGTGAGGCAAATGAAATCATAGTGACTACAATGAAAAGACTAACCTAAACAGTATGCTTAACTCTTAGGTTTATGAGGTAAAAATTACAATTTTCAGGGATGAGCATTTGGCACAGTGGTTAAGTTGCCACTAGAGATGCTTGTACCCCATATTGTTCTAGTTCCTCCACTTCTAACCCAGCTTTCAGCTAACACATAGAATGGCAGGCAGCAGGTAATGGCTCTAGTACTAGTGGAGAAGTAGACTGAGTTCCAGACTCCTAAGAGTCTCCCTAGCCCAGCCATCTGGAGAGTGAACCAGTAGATAGAAGATCTTTCTCCCTTTCAATCAAAATTATAATAAATATGTATTTTTAATTCCAATATTTAACAAAACAAAATTTAGCCTTTCTGTTAGTTGCCAGCTCTTAGAGGCAAATGATGACTAAAAGAGAACACAGACATCAAAGATGCATATTTAGGTAATTAAAATCTTTTCATAAACTTTAAATCCTGTTCACATGTCTTGCTAAATCTTTATATGACCTCCCACGTGTAATCATTCTACCCAATTTGAATTTTGAAATTTTTATTTTGCTCTGAATATGCCAAAATGGTTCTTCATAACCTACTTCTGAATCCTACTAATTTTCATTGCAACTATTCCTGAACACAGCACTCAGCCTCCTAAATGGGCTTCACCCTACCTCTTTGCAGGAAATTGATCCTATGAATATTTTTTTCTCATTCTTATGCTGAATCTCCATTATACTGCTTCTGCCTTAAAAGAGTCAGGTGTTTCACATATCAACATACATTTATTTGCTTGTTCATTCAGATTCTACTATTATAAGAATGAGAATAAATAAGAAAACAATTATTCTATTACCATCTTCCAAATATACAGCATCTGTATCTACTTATCTATATATATCTATTTATCTATCTATCTATGTCTGTCTGTCTGTCTGTCTATCTATCTCCTCTATGTATAAACCACATATAAAGAATGGCTTATAATAACAGTTCTTGATCTTACATGGACCTTTAAAGTTACTTTATCAACTTATAAAATTGAGACAACCAAACCTTGAAATGGAACCTAAAACTGAAATTTAATCTAGTAAATCATTTAAAATGTATCATTTTGCTCAATATAGGAGGTACTTTTAAGGAGGAGCAGCATCCTAATATAGACTATAAGGGAAACATATCTACACAATGGAGAAATCAGATGATGCCTAGACAAGAGTTAACATCATCACTGAGAAGCAGGTAAATGTGATATTCCAAAAAGGACACAACATACTTATGCAATGTAACAATGAGAGATGCACAACTGGAATCTAATCATAAGGAAACACCATCAGACAAATGAGAGATGTTCTATTCTGTTGTGGGTACAAGGGGGTAGAAGGGGATAAACAGACAAAGAGGTAAAAAGAAATGGACAGAGAAAAAAGGATTGTATTCCTTAAAATGTTAGCTGTAAGAGACACAGACTGAGGATATACTACAGAATAAAAGACACAATAAAGACATGACATCTAAAATGCAGTAACAGATCCTACATTGAAATATTGAAAGGTGAATGGCTATGATATATGTGACATACAGGCAAACGGTTCAGAAAATACATGTATCTGACAGAGAATACCCTGGCAAAATTTTAAATTCAAATCACAAGAGGTGATTCAGGATAAAAGTTATGGAATTTCCCACTATCGTTGGGAGGTTTATAGTCATGTCTAAATAAGAATATCATGTGACAGCACTATGACTTTCATATAAAGTTTGTTCATGTACATTATTGTTAGGATATGCCACAATTTCTAAGTTGTCAAGATACTCTGTAAAATAGAAACAAATTATTTTGGTGCTACTGTAGCACAGCAAAACAGGAAATTCCAGGGCAGGTAAGGCCACAACCTGTGGTGCCGGTGCCAGCATCCCACAAGGGCACCAATTTGAGTCCTGGTTGCTCCACTTCTGATCCAGCTCCCTGCTAACATGCTTGGGAAAGCAGCAGAAAGCGGCCCAAGTGCTTGGGCCCCTGCACCCACATGGGAGACCCAGAAGAAGCTCCTGGCTCCTGGCTTCAGATCAGCAGAGCTCTGCCCACTGCAGCCATTTGGGGAGTGAACCAGCAGACAGAAGATCTCTCCCTCTCCCTCCTACTCTCCTTGTCTCTGAAACTCTGCATTTCAAAAAAATAAATATATATATATTTTTTTTAAAAGTAGGAAATTCTCTATTTACTAAACTATCAGCAAGGAAATCTCCTAAGAAATTTCTGGCAACAAATCTACCAATGAAAAACAAAAATAAGCTTGTATGGGTAAGAAACATAGAACTTAACTATGACTATGATTTTAGAGCTTTAAAACTAACATGATGCTTCTAACAGTGCACTGACACTTGGACACTTTCAAGGGAACATAATTTATCAGCCCCTGGAGCAAGACTTTACAAGAACAGTTTTAACTTCTTAGTATCAGTTCCTGTTACACAGTCATTTTGAAAAGCATGCTGTTCTTTCTACAGACAATTTGACGTCCATCCTCACAACTGCTACATGATGACACAATTCTCTGTTGTCTATCAGCATCCTTTTATGTTGTAAAGCACAGCAAGTGAAACCTGCCATGAAACAGGAGGGCTGTTTCTTCTGAAAAAGCCAGTAGAGATACATTAGAAATCGGAGTAGCCTCTTTCCGCTGGTTCCACATGACTGACAACTTCGGAACAGTAACCTCTCCTATGTTCCTGCATGCTATATATTCTGGTTTTGCTGAGAGAGTTTAGTGATTTCACATGGGAACTATATCAGAATTTCCCTCTCCTGCACATCTCTCCTGTTTTGATGGTTCTTATTTCAAGCTTATATTGCCTATTTCTAGTTTATCACAATTCCTAGGTTTTTTTGGACAGGCAGAATAGACAGGGAGAGAGGGGGAGGGGGAGGGGGAGAGAAGAGAGAAGAGAAAAGAGAGAGAAAGGTCTTCCTTCCATTGGTTCACCCCCCAAATGGCTGCTACGGCTGGCGCGCAGTGCCAATCCGAAGCCAGGAACCAGGTGCTTCCTCCTGGTCTCCCATGTAGGTGCAGGGCCCAAGCACTTGGGCCATCCTTCACTGCACTCCCGGCCCACAGCAGAGAGAGCTGGACTGGAAGAGGAGCAACCAGGACAGAATCCGGCACCCCAACCGGGACTAGAACCCAGAGTGCTGGCACTGCAAGCGGAGGATTAGCCTAGTGAGCCGTGGCGCCGGCCTAATTCCTACAGTTTTAAACACAAAAACATAAAGGAAACATAAGAAAGAGAGAATCATCCTTTTTTTGTTTTTTAAAAAAATTTTTTTTTTGACAGGCAGAGTAGACAGTGAGAGAGAGACAGGGAGAAAGGTCTTCCTTTTTGCCGTTGGTTTACCCTCCAATGGCCGTGGCCGGCGCGCTACGGCCAGCGCACTGCACTGATCCGAAGGCAGGAGCCAGGTGCTTCTCCTGGTCTCCCATGGGGTGCAGGGTCCAAGCACTTGGGCCATCCTCCACTGCACTCCCTGGCCACAGCAGAGAGCTGGCCTGGAAGAGGAACAACCAGGACAGAATCCGGCGCCCCAACCGGGACTAGAACCCGGAGTGCTGGCACCGCAAGCGGAGGATTAGCTTAGTGAGCTACGGCGGTGCAGGCCAAGAGAATCATCCTAAAAGACAATTTACTAAGTGCCATGACAGCTTTTTCCAGTAACCAGAGAAAACCTTTGTGAAATGATTTCCTTAACTCAAAAGACATTAAAGTTACATGAATGCAGACTGTATCCAACAAAGGAAGTAGCATATTGAGTTAAAAGTACAGATTTAGGAATCATTGCCAGCATTTTGAGGATATTACTTACCTAATGAACAGATATTGTTGGAAAGAAGTCCTACAATGAAATGGAATGCCCCAAGAAGCAGGGACTTTCTATTAGCAATGCCTTCAGGTAGAAGTGGAATGAACACCCATCACAGATGATGTAGGAGGAAAGTTCACCTCCACAGAAAAACTAATCTAAATCATTTGTAAGGCAACATCCAATAAGCACTAGCACTAAAGACCATCCAATGTGACTACCCTAGGGTGTATCAAAACTACTACAGAAAACAGCCAGAGCGCCACACAAAACTACCAATATCAACCATGATAATCAAATTTGCCACTTGTGTGAAAAATAATTTCAGAACCATGCCTATTTTTGAAGCCGAAAATGAGTAACAGATTTTTGGCACCCAAACTGCTAACTTTTTCATGGCTGGCACTTCCTGCAACTATACTGCTTAGATCTGTCTGGGATCCTATCACTTAGGCTCCATTGTGTGTTGTCAGTCAAGAGAAGCATCCAATCGCCAATGTCCATCTATCAGTGTCTGGTTACAGATCACACAGTTTCTACCATAAGTACAATACAACCACCAAATGATTCAGAAAAATTCCACATATAAAATCACACCAACTCCCAACTTGAAAAAGGAACAGTCAGAACGGGTTAGTAAAGCAGAGATGTCAGGAAAATAAATCAACCAGGTCGATGCCTTTTGCTGGTGCTGAGTCAGATCTAGGCTAAGTTATTGACTGAGACCTTCTCTGCCCCAGAGAGTATTCTCAACATTTCCCAACATTACCTCTTCTTAATTCACACAGCAACCCTGGAATATCCTATTTAACAAACAAGAAAAATGAAACACAAGGAAACTAAGAGTATTTTGTTCTTATATAATTTATGATACAAAGTTCTCTTTTCTTGAGTTTCTCCCTGAAGTTTTTGTTAACTAATGGAACCTGATAAAATTAAACTTGAAAGTGAAACCATGGGCCTTTAATAAGCTATTCCAAAATCTTTTTTAAAATCAACTTTCCAATAACAAAATTATATACATAGTGGGAAACAGTTTTTTTAAAAGTCAACTTGTTTTTAAAGGATTTTAGGGGCTTATCATCTGGGGACAACTGGTTAAGCCAATGCTTGCAATGCTGGCATCCCATATCAAAGGGCTGGTTTGAGTTCTAGCTGCTCTGCTTCCAATCTAGCTCCCTGTTAAAGAGCCCGGGAAAGCAGCAGATAACTCAAGTTCTTGGGACCCTATCAACCATGTGGGAATCCTGAATGGAATTCCTGGCTCCTCATTTTAGACTAGCCCAGACCTAGCCATTGTGGTCATTTGGAGAACGAACGAGCAGATAGAAGATCTCTAACTCTCCTTCTTTCTCTGCCTTTCAAATAAATAAAATAAATCTTTAAAAATACAAATTCAGGGAAAGCGCAATTTAAAAATGTTTGTTTTCTAAAGTATCTTAAAGATAGCTTCTACCCATTTCACAAGAGAAGAAACAAGCTCAGAGCAATTAAGGAAATTAAGAGTTATTTTTAAGGTGTGATACCTTAATCTGGCATCACATTTTTGAAATTGTATATATAAAGGGTCTCAAAAATCTCATGGAAAGTCAAAATTATGGACACACCAGGAACAATGTTAAAATTTTAACACAGAAATAAATTTATTTTTCAATTCCATTTTCCATCAACTTTTTGAAATACCTGTATATAAAAAGGAACTCAAAAACTCAAAACACACACACACACACACACACACACACAAAACCACCAAATAATCCATTCTTAAAATGGGCAAATAACCCAAACAGATATTTGTCAAAAGAGGATACAAAAGTGGCCAACAGGTATATGAACAAATAGGTACATCAACATTACAAGCATCAGGAAAACACAAAACCATAATACAGTATTACTTACCTCAGTTCAAATGGGTATTATCAAAAAGGCAACTGATAAAAATGTTGAGAAGGATATTAAAAAAGGAGACCCCTCATACACTATTAGTAGGATATAAATTATTAGTCATTATGGAAAATAACATGGAGGTTATTTGGAAAATCAGAAATGGGGCCGTTGTTGTGGCGTAGCAGTAGTAGGCCTCTGCCTGCACTGCTTGTTGGCATCCTATATCCTATATGGGTGCCGGTTCAGGATCTGGCTACTCTACTTCTGATCCAGCTCCCTACTAATGTGCTTGGGAAAACAGAAGATGACCCAAGTGCTTGGGCCCCATACCCACATGGGAGACCTGGGAGAAGCTCCAGTCTCCTGGCTTCAGCCTGGCCCAACCCCAGCCATTGTGGCCATTTGGGGCGTGAACCAGTAAGTAGATGGAAGAGCTCTCTCTCTCTCTCTCTCTCTCCTCTCCCTCTCTCCCTCTCTCTCTCCTTCTCCCTCCCCCCCCCCCCCCGGTTGCTCTTCCTTTCAAATAAAAAATAAATAAATCTTTAAAAAAAAAAAAAACAGAAATAGAAATACCATAACAGCTAGAAATTTCACTACAGAATATGTGAGTCCAAAGGAATTGAAATTAGTTAGCTGAAAAGATATCTGCATTCTCATGTGTATTGCTGCACTATTCACACCATCCAAGATATGGAATCAACCTAGATGTCCAATGAATAAAGAAAATGTGGTACACGTACACAGCAGAATATTATTCAGGCATGAGAAATAACAGAATTCTGCTGTTCGTAACAACACAGATGGAACCAGGGGACTTTATGTTAAATGAAATAAGGCAGACACAGAAAGACAAATACTATACATTTCTGCCCACACATGGAAGTTAAAAAGTTGTGGTGTAATGGGTTAAGATGCTGCCTGTCAATGCCAGCATCCCAAATGGGCACTGGTTCGAGTCCCAGCTCCTCCACTTCCAAACCAGCTCTCTGCTACAGCCTGGGAAAGCAATGGAAGATGGCCCAAGTCCCCATGTGGGAAACCTGGAAGAAGCTCCTAGCTTTGGATCAGCCCAGCACTGGGACTTGAAGCCATTCGGGGAGTGAACCAGCAGATGGAAGACCTCTCTCTCTGTCTCTACCTCTCTCTGTCACATTAGAATCTTGAAATTGATAGAGAAAAGGAAAAGAGGAGGACTTTAGTTCTGCTGTTTGTTTCAAGGGTAAACTGGATTTGTTTTGGAAATGAAAATCAAAATGAACTGATTACTTCAAATCCTCAGGAAGGAGGATAAGAGACACTTCATAAGAGACACTTCAAAGTATTTCAAAAGTGTGCTCTCCTTTCCTGGATATTTGGTTTTCAAAGAACTACCTGAAGCATCAAAAAGTTTTATAAATAATTATAATCCTGTAATGAAAAATCACCAAGCCCAAGAATTAACAACTTACTTCCTTTTCAGTAACACTGCTGTGTATACAGATAAAGGCAGTGAATATGCAATGGTGTTATCAACCGGTCATCTTCCTAAACCACCTATTCCTTGTCCACATCTTTTGGTTTCTGTTAAATTATAGATAACAAAATTCAGTTTATGACTATTAACCAGTTCAGAAGTAGGTATCTTGGGGACGGCACTGTGGTGTGGCTATCTGCCATGCTGGCATCCCATGTGGGCCCCAGTTAGATTCCTGGTGCTCCACTTCTGATCCAGCTCCCTGCAAATGTGCCTGGGAAGGTGGCAGAGGATGGCCCAATTTCTTGGGCCCCAGCACAGACCCAGAGGAGGGTCCAGGCTCCTGGCTTTGGTCTGGCCCAACTCCAGCCATTGCAGTCATTTGGAGAGTGAACCAGTGGACAGAAGATCTCTCTCTGTCTTTTCCTCTGACTCTGTAACTCTGCCTTTCGAATAACGTATTTAAAAATTTAAAAAGGTAGGTATCTTAATCAAATTGTGCCTAGGAAGAAAACCAGTCCATAAATTCACAAGAACCGAAATATACGTATACATAGGTTAGCCCCAAAATAAAGCATTTAAAAACTTCTGCAGCAGTTTTTTTTCCAGTTGAATTGAAATTATGAAAACCAGCAATTCAATAAATTGCATTAGAGTACATGCAAAGAAGGAAATCATATGTGATCCAAAGAATACACTTTTGAACTTCTAAGGGCACCTATTCCCTTTGTAAACCACACATTCAAAGGGTGGCTGGGAAACAGAACCTCAACTTCTGAAGTCCTGAAACTTCAAAGTAATTTTACTCATTCATGTTTCTCTAAACAATTTTTCTCTAGTCACTACCCCTTCCTAGAAATTAATGTATAAGAAGGTAATACAAATTAGGTTGAAAACCAGTTCAAGCTGTATCCTGAGGGAAAAAAATGACTACAGAAAGAACATCACTGCAAAACAAAAGTCTTAGACGATGGGTTCCTGAGTGCAGCAGTGCATTTGTTTTGCTCACTCTCAAATCCCGCTGTCTAGCATGCTACAAACATCCACTAAGTATTTGATGAAAAGAGGAAAGGATTCACAAGGGTGCCTTCTGCTACTTGGGTTCTACACTGAGTACACTGTAGGGTATACCATACTAGCTCAGCCAAGGCTGATCCTCGTTTCTCCACTACAAAGAAGTGGAGCAGGCATAGGCATTGTGGCCGAGTGAGTTAAGCCACTGCTTCTGACACTGGCAGTCCATATCTAAGTGCTGGTTCAGTCCGGGCTGTTCCACTTCCAATCCAGTTCCCTACCAATGTACCTGGGAAGCAGCAGATGATGGCTCAATACTTGGGCCCCTGCCACCCAGGTGGGAGACCAGGTGGAACTCTTGGCTCCTTCCTTTAGCCTTGTCCAACCCTTGCTGTGGTACACAACTGGGGAGTGAACCAGCAGATGGAAGACTGACTCTCTCACTGCCAAACAGACCAAAAAAAAAAAATAATAATAATAATAAACATAGTTAGTAATTTAACAAAATGCCAGAAGAAAAAATTGTTTTCCCACAGTCCTTTCAGACTGACTTCTCTTGTCCGGATGGTATACAGAAACAGACACTAACTCAGAGTATAGCTTTTTAGTGGCAACAGGGACAAAGCAACCTCAGCTGGTAACTTAACTTCCAATACCAGCTTAATCTACTAAGAGAAACAAGCCTATTTCTAAAATCAAATATTTGCAGTGTTTAGAAATTTGCTGTTTGAAACTATCCATCATTCAAATCTACTCCATGAGAAAAGGTAATTCATAATTTAGACTCTGATTAAACTCTTTAGAAACAATCCTATCACTTCTCAGCTTTTTGGCTAAGATCAAGTGTACGAACAATTAGTCTCAAACTGAGTCATCTACTTTTTTAGACAGATAATAAATGTGAACACATGTGTTCACCACGGAGCTTTCATTCCAAAATTAATTATCATTATAATGGAAACAGTAAATGACTCAAAGATTTTCAGCATTTACTGAATGCTTATTTGTATATTCTGGGGTTATTATTTTATTTAATGATAGTACTATAGAATGCTATAAATTGTTTACTATTCATTTTGAATAAATATATTGAGAAACTAAGTGACTTTCCAAGTGTTTTCAACAAAAAGCCAATTCCAAATCCCATAACACATATCTAATTTTATAAAAATATATTTAATGCTGAAATCACTAACAAATTTAAACAATATATCATTTACAAAGTAAATTCACATAATTTTATTCCCTAAAGTTTTTGGAAATATTATTAAGTTAGGTGTCTAAAATTTACATACAAAATAAATTTAGCAAATTAAAAACTCTTCATGTTAGGCCAATCTAAGAACTCTATTTGCAACACTATCACAAGAATCAGACTGTACACAAAAACTCCCCTCTTAAGCATAGTTACATTATTATATGTAAGCATGTTTTTTATAGTGTGCTAGTGTGGCACAACTGAAAAATTATCTATTTACCCCAAAAGGTACCTTAAAGAGTAACCATAAAGTATGCTATACTTCCAACCAGGACTGGCTTATTTTTTTAGTTACACACATTATTTTGTTTTCCATTAGTAAAAGTACTTTATTTCCCCTTTGTATTTGCTTTATATCTTGCTTTATAAAGTTATGAAGTTCACAGATTTATACCAAAATGTAAGAAGACTAGGCTATTTGTTTATAAACATTTTTAAAGTCATCTCATTTTGTTCTTCTCATCCATATTCAAATATAAAAATGAGAAACCAAGGGTGCTGGAGCAGCTCTAGGGCATAAGATCTTCAACAGCCCTTCCTCCGACCTCCTCCTTCCCCCATTCACATGGGCTACGATCCTGAATTCAGAGAAAATCTGTGGAGCTTTAATCACCACATGACCCAGCAGGGCCACATACTGGGTGCTGGAGGTGAGAGGCTAGTTACACACATTCTTTCAAGTACAGAAACCAAAAATGTATTTGGAAAGAAGAAAAAATTGCTAGCTATTACAGTGTGGTTATGCATTAAAGTAATTCAAATGTTCACAAACTTACTACGTGATAGGGACCCTGTGCCAAGAAAACAAAGATAGTTAATAATCATGTCTTTTTATTTTCTGAATTCTGATGCTTTGACATTGTGACCTTATTGGCCCTGGAGAGACTACAGCTTCCAAGGCTAGCCAATTCCTAGAGACCCTTCTGTAAGGACACCTTTCACATGCAAATCAATCCATTTAAAACCCCTCCCTCAACCACTACCATTATCTTATACTCTGGGCCACTGGGCTGCCAACTCTCAGCTCTAATTGCCCTAGAGTCAGGTACCAGACAACTTCTGACACCCCCAGTACCCTAGAGACCTCTGATATTATTCAAACTATCCAATACCAAGCCTGTCTTCTTGGGGATCACCCAGTCCTTTCTACTGAAACCACAATAAACACTCTGCTCATGGGGCTAGCGTAGTGGCACAGTGGGTTAAGCTGCCACCTGCAGCACTGGCACCCCACATGGGCACAGGTTAGAGTTCCGGTTGCTCCATTTCCAATCTAGCTCCCTGTAATGCACCTGAGAAAGCAGCGAAAGATGGCCCAAGTGCTTGGACTCCTACACCCACATGGGAGACCAGGATGAAGTTCCCAGCTCCTGGTTTTGGCCTCGTCCAGCCCTGGCCATCGTGGCCATTTGGGGAGTGAACCACTAGATGAAAGATTCTCTCTCTGCCTCTCCCTCTCTCTGTAACTCTGCCTTTCAAATAAAAAAAAAAAAATCTTAAAAAAAATAAACCTGCTCAATCACCTTCCCCCACTACCACCTTTCTCCTTCAACCCCCTGACTGACCCTGTTGCTTTCCCATGTGTCAGTGAGGAATGGGGTAGTGTGGAGTGTCCCCTCCTCTTGGGACTGTAAGGAACAAATTACTGTTCTGTTGACCACCCCATACCTGATAATAATAAAATCTACATTTAGAAACATTCAGGAGTTACCTATTGAGACATTAATGGTAATATCTACTTAACAAAAAAACGAATAAGTGAAGAATGAATATTGGCAGCAAACAAGAAAACACTATATCAAACATTAAAGAACTGAATCTTAGCATTAAAAAAAGTTTAATGACTTTTTTAGATTCACAATAAAATCAAATGACAGGTAGAGAAGCTTTCCAAACATCCTCTGCCTCTACACAGGCACAGTTTCACGGTACTGATGAACCTACACTGACATATCCCCCAGCGTCCACAGTTTCCATCAGGGGTCACTCTAGGTGTTGTACTGTCTTTAGGTTTGGACAAATGTAAAATAACATGTACCCACTGCTGGGGCTCAGAAAACAATATGGTGTTTTTGGCATGCTGAGCTATTTTATCCAAAGGAAATGAAAAGCTCTTAAAAGCAGTAGCACAATCAAGGTTCCCGTGTCCTTCTCTCGTCTCCCCCATCTGCCCACTCCCAGCACAGGGAGAGTCTTCTGCAAAGTTTCTGTATCTGCCTGAAGTCCTGGCTGTCAAACAACTATGTCTATTGCCTCATCTGTGCTTCCATGAACTAAACTCCTATCACAAGAGAGCAAAGTCTGTCAACACACCTGAACAGACACCACTGTTGACTATTTAGATCCTAAAGAGAATCAGTCACAAATCATTGTCCATTCTGCAGGCCAAATACTTGGTCTTAGCTCACTGTATTCTTTCAGCCCACTGAGTTTTCTTAATAATCTTTGACTACTCCCCTAAAACCGGTCTGTATTCCTCAGCCTCCTCTTCCCCCACAGAAAAAGAGGTAAGCTCTGTATATGGCTGTGCTGATCAGTATCACACTGTGTGATTTTTGCCCCATGCTGCCCTTTCTTACATGTTAATAAATTGGAATGTCTTTTCTGCAACTAATCTGCCTTTGGTGGTCTGTTCCTGTGAACGTGGAGAGGGCAGAGAGGAAGCTTCCCTTTACCCCTACACCAGCAGCAAGGCGAGGCACAGTGGTTTCACTGCCTTCAGAATCCTCTTGAACGCTGACATGTTTAATATGAAACCATGGGTGACCCCCTGAGACTGCCTGCCTAGCCCATGCAGTTAGCCTGATTGCTGGCAGGAGGCGGGAGCCCCAAGCACGTTTCCCCCCAGCACCGCCCTTCGGTCAATCGGGTAAACTGCTCCATGGTGTAGCCCAGGCCCACCTGGAAAGCTATGCTTTCCAGTATGGAAATATGTATGCTAAAACGTGACATTCAAGCTAACTGGGGAAGCATAGCGGCGCCAATATCGGCTCTATCCTATGGAATTAGTGTTGCCTTGAATTAGCTAAACCCCTTCTGCCTGCCCTTTGCCCTTTCTGCATTACATTTTTTTTTTTTTTTTTTTTTTTTACAGGCAGAGTGGACAGTGAGAGAGAGAGAGAGAGAGAAAGGTCTTCCTTTGCCGTTGGTTCACCCTCCAATGGCCGCCATGCTGATCCGATGGCAGGAGCCAGGTACTTCTCCTGGTCTCCCACGGGGTGCAGGGCCCAAGCACTGGGCCAACCTCCACTGCACTCCCTGGCCACAGCAGAGAGCTGGCCTGGAAGAGGGGCAACCGGGACAGAATCCAGCGCCCTGACCGGGACTAGAACTCGGTGTGCCGGCACCGCAAAGCGGAGGATTAGCCTAGTGAGCTACGGCACCGGCCTCTGCATTACCTTTTAAAAGGTGTGCTGGGTCCGACGCCGTGGCACAGTAGGTTAATCCTCCGCCTGTGGCACCGGCATCCCATATGGACACCAGTTCTAGTACCGGCTGCTCCTCTTCCAATCCAGCTCTCTGCTGTGGCCTGGGAAAGCAGCAGAAAATGGCCCAAGTGCTTGGGTCCCTGCACCCACATGAAAGACCAGGAAGAAGCTCCTGGCTTTGGATCGGCGCAGCTCTCCGGCCATTGTGGCCATTTGGGGAGTAAACCAACAGAAAGGAAGACCTGTCTCTTCCTCTCACTGTCTGTAACTCTACCTCTCAAATAAAATCTCTTATGGGTCCAGCACTGTGGCTTAGCAGGTGAAGCCACCTGCAGTGCCAGCATCCCATGTGGGCTCCAGTTCGAGTCCCAGCTGCATCACTTCCGATCCAGCTCTCTGCTGTGGCCTGGGAAAGCAGTGGAGGATGGCCCTTGCACCAGCGTGGGGGACCCGGAGGAGGCTCCTGGCTTTAGATAGGCACAGCTCTGGCTGTTGTGGCCAATTGGGGAGTGAGCCAGTGGATGGAACACCTGTCCTTCTCTCTCTGTATAACTCTTTCAAATAAATAAATCTTAAAAAAAAAAAAAAAGTGTGCTTGCTCATGAATAAAGCAAACATGTTCACCGAAATTTTTCTCAGAACCTTTGCCCCACCCATGCCGACAACACGCAGACCCCACACCCCACCCATGCCGACAACATGTGGACCCTGCGAGTTGGGCCTGCATGTAACAAGCGGGGCAGCAGCAAAACAGATTGTTAAATTTCACCCCATGACAAGAAGTAATTTATCTGTTAACAGCTTGGTTACAGGGAAAATAGCAATTGCATAATTCCTCTCTAAGCACAAAACAGGCCTCTCTCCTGGCCCTGGCTTCCGAAAGTCTGTGACGGACTCTCCGTCTAGCCCTGCAGCCTTGCTGCTCCCACGTGCCCCTGCTCCAGGCCTCGCTCTGTTTCCTGCGGGTGCCCTGATCCCTCCCCCCGCAGGACCCTGGGTGTTCTTGGAAAGTGTAGTTTCATTCCACAGCTTCACCAGAGTTTCCACTCTCCCTCATTTCCTCAGGGAAGTCTGGACCTCCCAGCCTGTGTTAATCCCCTACTTGGTATCTGGTTAACACTGGTGGCACATGTTAACACTTCTATTCTGAATGTCTATAGGCTGTGCCTATGTCTGAGTTGCAGCTCCACTCCTGGTTCCAGCTTCCTACTAATGTGTACTCCAGGAGGTGACAGGAGGTGATGGGTACCTGGGTGCCTTCCACCCATGTGGGAGACCCAGCTTGAATTCTAGTCTCCTGGCTTCTGAATGGCCCAGTCCCGTCATTTGGGAAGTGAACTAACAGATGGAAGACCTCTATCTGTCTGAATCTCTCTCTCCCTCTGCCTTTCAACAAATGAGAAAAAAAAAATTTTTTTTAAAGATTTATTTATTTGAAAGTTAAAGTTACCCAGAGAGAGGAGAGGCAAAGAGAGAGAGGTCTTCCATGCGATGGTTCACTCCCTAATTGACCACAACGTCCGGAAGCCAGGGGCCAGGAGCTTCTTCCGGGTCTCCCACATGGGTGCAGGGGTCCAGGCACTTGGGCCATCTTCTACTACTTTCCCAGGTCATAGCAAAGAGTTGGATCAGAAGAGGAGCAGCCAGGACTAGAACCAGTGCCCATATGGGATGCCGGCGCTTCAGGCCAGGGCATTAACCTGCTGCGCCATAGCACCAGCCCCAGAAAAAATAAATTTTTAAATATTATATTTTGAAAACCTTTCGGCAAATTTAGAATGATCTCACACTGTAATATTAAAATAATTTAATACAGTAGATGTTCACGAATGAATGAAAATGCTGAACAAAATAGCAAACTTTATACACTCCTAATGCTAGTAATGTAAACATTGTTGTCCAGAAACCAGTGGGAGAGAACACATGGGCAAACAGTGGTTAGAAAGTCAGGTCAGGAAATGGACAATTAGTGAAAAAAGATTCCTTAGAACATATGTGGTTAAGATGTTTTTAAATTAATGAAGAAGTATACAGATACTCAACATATCTGAAAATGTACTGAATTAAAAATGAATACATGGGCAAAGAGAAACCAAAGGTTTCAGAATTATGACTACATTATATGGGTCAAAAGAAAGGAGTAAAATAAGAACAGCTAACCCCAAGTATGCAGTTTCACTTTATATAAGGAAACTCAGGTAAGCTTACAACAACTGCATTAGGACAATACAATTAAATCCCCCATCCTAAAAACAAGGAAATTTAGGTGCAGAGGAGTTAAATAACTAGGCTCAGTCAACAGCAAGCGATTGATGGCTCTTGGATCGGGGTGGGGTTCTAAAATCTATAGTCCACCAAATTTCTGAACCAGAAGTAATGGTTTAATGGAAAAGAGAATTTGGTGGTTTCCCAAATGGTCATTCTCCAGATTAGTGATTCTAAAGTGTGGACAATGTGACCTGAGGGATGTCTCCTGGCAATGTCTGATGACATTTTTGATGGCTGTGATTTGAAGCGGGAAGGGAGCAGTGGGTAGATGGCAGGGACGCTGCTAAAGATCCTACAATGCACAAAACAGCCCCACAACAAATAATCATCTGCTCAAAACATCACTAATGCTATGGGTGAAAAACCCTGTTTAAGAAGAGTGGATTTAATTCCACATTTTAAAATCCATTAAAATCAAAGGGGAAAAAATGATGTTTCCCATTTTAGCCTGATTTTAAAAATCATCAATATTATTCTTTAGACTGGCTTATTTTAGGAAAAGGAAATGGCATAGCACAAAATCTGTAGTTAAGGAAAAGAAAGATTACAAATGGGCAACAATCAAACTGTTAACCTGAATATCAACATTCCTTTGCACTAAAGCATATGACTATAAATCCTACTAAATTATAAGCCAAAGACAATGTGGCAAATTGCTACTATGATTCAGTGTGATTAAAGTTTTACTTCAAGTTGTTATATTTTCTGTATTACTCAATGTTTTGATAGTCACTAGCTTATTAAGGATATTACAAAGTTAAATCATTATTCTGTAAAATTCTACCCCTACATTATTCAAGACTTTGTTTCTTTAATAACATGAGCTCACTACTAATGCCTGTAATAATTGCCAATTCTTCATTTTAACAACAAAAATAAAATACAGTTGTCCTGTCTCAAAGATATTAGTTCTCAACTTTCAAATTTTAATTTTTAAGGAAATTTTAAGTCTTAATAAAGTCCTACCCCTCAATTTATGTGGGCTGAAATAAGCCTCAGTCTAAGAATTAGCTTTTCCAATGGAATTCAACTATTAAATTTCCTTAACTTATATGCCAAAAATATTTTTGGAACAACCACATACTTGCATAAAATTAGGTATCAAAGCAAACAGTATTCTCATGAAAAAGTATGCTTCTGATACAAATAGACACCTTGCTGTATTTCTGAACCTACGCCACTGCAAGCTTTCTCTCAGTAATCTCGGTACGAGAACAAAACTCTAATACACTTTATTAACGTCAATATTCTTCCTACTCACTAATTTACCTAACAAATGTTTACAGAGTGCTGACCTCTACGAAGGACTGGGTTCTTTAACATTTTGATATTAAAAGTCTGAAAAATTCTCAAGTCATTGTTTTCCCATAAGAGAAACCCCATAATGAATTAAAATATGATAGTTTAAATCTGGTTTCCAAAAGTAAGTAAAATACCACCCAGTTTCATGGGAAGGAAATGTGTTGATGTGTGTCCACCTAGGAAGCAGAATAACCTGGTAGTTAGTAGAGAAAATACTGGCAGTGAGCTAGCTGCCTAGGTTCAAATGTCATGCCACTTGCTACATATCTGACATTTAAAATGTTATTTAGCATTTTTAAGCACTTGTTTGCTCTGTAAGAAGGCAATAATCCTGCCTATACATCATGGAACTATTAGAGGATTAAATGAGACATGAACAGAATGTACGTAGCAGAGTGCACGGCATATTGGATTTATTATTTACTACTACAGTGCTAGGACAAAATAATAACCTATGTTCTTAATCTAAATTATCCAATGATATAAATAATTCATAAAGAAAAGCAGATTTCTTTCTTTTTTTTTTTTTTTTTTTGGACAGGCAGAGTGGACAGTGAGAGAGAGAGAGACAGAGAGAAACGTCTTCTTTGCCGTTGGTTCACCCTCCAATGGCCGCCGCGGCCAGCGCATCACGCTGATCCAAAGCCAGGAGCCAGGTGCTTCTCCCGGTCTCCCATGGGGTGCAGGGCCCAAGCACTTGGGCCATCTTCCACTGCACTCCCTGGCCACAGCAGAGAGCTGGCCTGGAAGAGGGGCAACCGGGACAGAATCCGGCTCCCTGACTGGGACTAGAACCCGGTGTGTTGGCGCCACAGGCGGAGGATTAGCCTAGTGAGCCACGGCGCCGGCCAGAAAAGCAGATTTTTAAAACAAATTGGACTTCACTAATTTATCACTAGGACATACATGTTCTACAAATTCCTCAAGACACAGAAATGTAATATATTATCAGTATTCTTCTCACACAGTATCAAGTCTTCAGGCCTGCTTTTAAAATCAAAAGTAGGAAAAAAACAAAATAGACTGGCAGAATGGCTCTGACAGAAGAAGGAAGGCAAAAGAAGGGCTGTTACACCACTAACGGGTAGCAACCCAAGAAAATACCACCAACATTTAGGAGCTCATTCACGGAGTGGGCTTTGAAAATGTCCGTGAGGAACTCAAAGAAATCTGTCAATCTGCCGTGCAGCAGATGGGGACCCCAGATGTGCACAAGGACACCAGGCTCAAGAAACCACTCCAGAGAAAAAAGCAACGTCCCACATTGTGTCTGTGTATGGTTGTCCATGAAACATAGTAAGGATGAAGAAGCACTACACAAGCTCTCTCTATTGGTTACTTACATACCTTTCACCACTTTCAAAAAATCTACAGTTAGTATGTATGAGAACTAATAATTGTCAAAGTTACAAAACCAAGGTATTTAAAAAAAAATAAAGCTTGTAATGCCAAATTCCACAAAGGATAACAACAACAATGCATTCTTCTGTAAATGTCCAAATCAAAGCATTTTGTACTTGTTTAAGGAAACAAGAATTTCAAGTATAATATGTTCATCTATGTATTGAGAAAAAAATTACCTTGCAAACTTCCTTAGAGACAAGTCAAAATAAAAAAGAATATCATTTATTAATACTATTTAATTATCATACTTTATATTTTGAAGTGTTATTGATTTTAAATATTAGATATTTAATATACCTGTATAAAAGGAGCCTAAAATAAGTGTACTAAAATCTGGTGATCATAAAATGGAAATCTAGACAAAAACAGGAAATGAATAATAAATCAAATTAAACTGGAGCCCAAAAACTAAAGAGTAAATCTCCCATTTATGCCTTTCTAGATCTGGACCAACACTTGCCATATCAGTGTCTGCTAACACTACCACTCATACACAAAAAAGCAACACTGATGGCCAAAAACAATGTTAACCTTGATGCTTCAAAGAAATCAAGCTAAGAAAACGTTTCCTTACCTGTTATCAGATGGCAGGAGAGACAGCAAAGCCAAAGCTGAAAGTTTCCTTCTTTCGGGCTGGGTAATGTTGTCCATTCGATCCACCCACATTTCAATCATGTTTCCCAAAAGCTGGTCCATCTAAAAAAGATGAGGGGTTTCAAAATATTTGAAATACTATTTATTGATGACAAGTACTGTTAAAAGCCAAAATTTCCTGTCATGGCTAAAGTTCAATTCCACCAAACCACAAAACTAGCATACCTGAATTTAGGCTAAGTCTTCAGCTCATAAGAGTTAATTTGAGCAAAACCAGAAATTGACTACAATGAATCTTTTTTTTTAATTTTTTTTTTTTATTTTTTGATAGGCAGAGTGGACAGTGAGAGAGAGAGAGACAGAGAGAAACGTCTTCCTTTGCCGTTGGTTCACCCTCCAATGGCTGCTGCGGCTGGCGCGCTGCGCTGATCCAAAGCCAGGAGCCAGGTACTTATCCTGGTCTCCCATGGGGTGCAGGGCCCAAGCACTTGGGCCATCCTCCACTGCACTCCCTGGCCATAGCAGAGAGCTGGCCTGGAAGAGGGGCAACCGGGACAGAATCCGGCACCCCGACCGGGACTAGAACCCGGTGTGCCGGCGCCACAAGGCAGAGGATTACCCTAGTAAGCCGTGGCACTGGCCTACAATTAACCTTGACAGGTAAGTAGATTTATTCAAAAGCTGTATATAAAATATGAGTGATTTTTTTAAAGATTTTATTTACTTATTTGAGATGCAGAGTTACAGAGGGAGGGAAGAGACAAAGAAAGGTCTTCCATCCACTGGTTCACTCCCCAGATGGCTATAATGGTTGGAGCTAAGTTGATCTGAAGGCAGGAGCCAGGAGGTTCTTCTGAGTCTCCCACATGGGTGCAGGGGCCCAATTATTTGGGCCATCTTCTACTGCTTTCCCACGCCATAGCAGAGAGCTGGATCAGAAGTGGAACAGCAGGGACCTGAACCGGTGCCCATATAGGATTCCGGTGCCAAAGGCAGAGACTTAGCCCACTACACCACAGCACAGCCCTAATGAGTGATTTTGGTAACTTCATTTATACACCAATCAATATTCTCTTCCTGGTACACTGAAAAAGTTCATGCGTTATTCAAAACTGTCAATTTGTACTTATAGTTTATTTATTAAATTATAGATTATTACTGATAAATGTTCTAAAATTTCCTGGATTGATTTGCTGCTATGCTCAGAATAAAGGTGAGGTTGTGACCTCAACCTGCAGAATTTCAAAGGAAAACAAGTGAATAATTTCCTACAACATTTATAATCAACATCAAAATAAAGGCAAAATAAATCAACATAACCACTATATTCCTAAAGCTATACCTATGAAGTTTGTATTCATTAAGTAAAAGCTTTCTTAAAAACTATAAAAAAAAAATAAATGAATATAATACAGGATTAGCATTATAGTTAATTTCATATGTCAACCCAGCAATGTTAGGTACTCAATTGCCTAAACACTAGTCAGTCTGCAAGTTGCTGTGTATTTTGTAGATATGCTTTGTAACTGCAATGAGAGAATTTTAAGTAAAGATTACCCTAGATAATGAGAGAGGCCTGTAGCCAATCAGTTGAGACTTTAGAGCAAAAACTGAAAAACAAGTTTTCTTGTTAAGATTTTATTTATTTATTTGGAAGTAAGAGCTACAGAGAGAGAATCCGCTGGTTCACTTCCCAGATGGCCACAATGGTCAAGGCTGCACCAGAATGAAGCCAGGTGCTTCATCTGGGTCTCCTATGTAGGTGCAGGGGCTTTACCCACTATGCCACAATGCTGGCCCCTCTGAAAAACAAATTTTGTCTCAAAATTTTAATAAAGAAATTCTGTCAGTTTCTTGCCTGTCCTACAACATTTCAACATGTCAGTCTCCACAATTATGGACTTGGTAACATGAAACTGACCTTCAGTTCCCATTCTTTTCTACTCTAGTGCTCCCGCATTTTTGCCAAGAAATACTTCAACACATTATTTATAATCAACAGTTACGAAAGCACTTATAAGTTCAAACTGGCCACTTACACTAAATTTTAGTTCCCCATCTGTGCGCCATACTCTAAGATGGCACAATAAACTCAAAAGAATATTTAAGATTATTGCGAGAAGCAATGTGATATCTGTCAGATACTTCAAGATCTTCTTTGCCCAAGGAACTTCCCAGTTTGAACATTAAAGGTCATCCAATGACTTCATCTTGAAAAATACAAACCAAAAATTAAGGTAGAGGAGAACTAACATAAAGGTATCTAATCTGATTTCCAGGACTGAGGATTAGAGCAGTGCAACAGACATGTACATTCCACCTTTCAATAACTGAAATTAAATTTAAGAATGAAATAGGCCGGCGCCGCGGCTCACTAGGCTAATCCTCCGCCTAGCGGCACCGGCACACCTATTATCCTATGGTGTCTTGGCTTCTGGCTTTGTCCTGGCCCAGCTCTGGCTGTTGCAGTCATTTGGAGAGTGAACTACAGAACAGAAGATCCCCCTCTCTCTCTTTCAAGTAAATAAATAAATCTTTAAAACAAATTTGTTTGCTGAACTTTTCTTCAACATTTTCTCATCACAGCTAAAATTGATAAGCTAATGATATTCTCTCCTATCCAATAAACAAGGCTGGGATCCTTAGTAGCTTAACTTTAGAAAAACTGCACACACATTCTAAAATGTATACTTTCTCTGAATTTCCATGAATTACATATTTGTTTCAGTCATAAATCAAAAGATTTCACAAATTGTCTCCCTTACAGAAATATCAAGTACACTCTACCTTGTATATCTTACAAATCTTAACAGATCAACAAATGAAAACATAAAAATCTTATTTGAATATCATATAAACAGTCTCAAGATACCTAATCATTTAAGAATCTACTCAAAACTTATCCTGGTCATTGATTTCAGCTACAGTATTTTTAGTAAACATTTGCTGAAAAGGTTATTTTCCACAATAATTAGGAAAATCTCTCAATTCATGGCATTAAAACAAGTTCATTAAAAAATGAAACAAAAACAGCACAAGATTATAAATATTCCTATTTCAGATTATGTGTCAGAAATGAGAAATAGCAACCATAAATTAAAATTCTATTCTATGGCTATGCAAAATAAAATTGCCTATTTTGAGTGAGAATAAGCTGTGCAAGTTTCATTTGCTTTTTACATATTCCCTTTTCATTCTTCTACTCCAGGTTATGGGTACAACACAAATTATTAAAGACAAAAGGTAAAATTTTAAATATTACAAAAAGACTCTTAGAAGGATTTATTATTTCATCAAACTCTTTCTAATTTATATATGGATAAATACCTCCTTAAATTTAGGTGTACTAAATCAAATAAATGCAGAATAGAGCTACAGTGGAGTGCCAATTCTCCTATTCACTGGCCAAGATAATATTCAACAGCTTATTGTCCAATATTTTGCGTTTGGTGTGCAAGAGCAGAGTAAGAGGTACTGATCTGTTATAGTCATTTAGATAGCAGTGGTAGTAAAATAACACATTCTCTTGGCAAGGTTTTAGAGACACAGGTACTTCCATCCAAGGTTCGTGGGAGAACAGATTAACATCATCCCAACGGAGAACGGGCTGGCAACAGCCTTCACAACTACAGATTCCTTTAGCCTTTGACTCAGTCTGGCTTCTAGACTGATCCTACAGATGTAGATGTTTCTGCGTGAAATGAGAATGCACAAGATTATCCTTTGCAGTAGTACTGTTTGTATTTACAAAGACATGGACACAAATCAATGTCCACCAAGAGAAGACTATTGAAATATACTGTGGTATGTCCACATAATGGAATAAAGAGGCTGGATGTCTGGCCATCTGTTAAGATTCTGTTGAAGATATCTGAATCCCATATGACAGTACCTGGGGTCAGTAACTGGCTCTGGCTCCTGACTCCAGCATGAGGCAGTAGTTACGGTCCAAATAATTGGGTTCCTGCCACCCATGTGGGAGGCCTGGATTGAGTTCCTGGCTCCCAACTTTGCCACAGCCTGGTGCCAGCCATTAAGGGCATTTGGGGAATGAACCAATGGATAATCATTCTCTCTGTTTCTCTGCCTTTCAAATAAAGTTTAAAGTAAATTTAAAAAAAATTTAGGTATACTGACTCTTACCTCTTGATTAAATTTATGTGCCATCTCACTGAGCAGTGAAGAGAAGAAACTAGCATTTTGTAGTAGCACTCGACCCATAACTCCAAGATACGTGGACATCACCACAGGATACCTCTGAGCAATCAAAACACAGCACATGTTAAATTGTGTTAAGGTACAAGCATAAATTATTATAAACAATCACTGACACAGTAACAATCACCACGGTTATAAAATATTCTCCTTCAAATTGCTTCCTGTCAAAATGAACAGCCAATACTACCCGAGTTCTAATTAATTTACTAAATACATATAACACATGGAATATGGGTACTAAATATATGGACATGAATTATAGATGCATGATATATACGTATAATAAAGAGAAAGATTAATCAATGGCATTTTATATTACTTTAAATGTTCATAACCTATATAGTTATATGGATCTATTTAAGAGCTGAACATTATTCTGTAACAATATGAGGGGTCTTCAAAAGTTTGTAGATAATGTTTACTATGGAACAAAACTAAGTGTGGATTTCAATCCATTTGTCCATGAACACTTTAAAGTACCTTCATACTAGCACTATTCTTCTCCCTCCCAGTCAAAATAGTTAAGCACTGAAGTTAAGCCATTAACTATTCCTCCAGCTCAAATCACTCAAATCTCACATCCTACATGTGAGAAGAGATGAGATGTCAAAGGCAATCAACACTTTCCTGTGCAGAGTGCGTAATTCCCCTGAAAGCTGACCTTCACTTAATTTCCAAGTGATAAGGAAAGCTTTCTTTTTAAATCTTACAAAGAAGAAATGATCTGTTGAAGGAGAACAATTAAAATGAGACCTTGGAGTGCAATGCTACCTTAGTTAACAGAAATCTTACCTCTCCTTCTATAATACCCCTGAAAACACAGGGTAAAATTGGTTGAAACATTTGCGGGCCTAATACTGGATTCACTTTAAGAGCATTTTCCACAACCTAAAAACCAGAAAGACACATTGGTAATATTCAAACAGCAAGTCAGCTTCATGCAAATCACAGGTAAGAAAACAATGCACTATACTAAATATCAGACCCCAAGCTTGAGAATTTGCAGAGGCTTTAAAAAGCTAAGAACTGTACATTATCTTTTAATTCCATTTTTCCATGAACTTTTTGAAACCTCCATACATACATAATACACTAATTCAAGCAGTAGACACAGCTTAAAAAACATTTTTAAAAAACTGCAGTTTGAGGCCAGCGCCGTGGCTCAATAGGCGAATCCTCCACCTAGCGGCGCCGGCACACCGGGTTCTAGTCCCGACCAGGGCGCCAGATTCTGTCTCGGTTGCCCCTCTTCCAGGCCAGCTCTCTGCTATGGCCCGGGAGTGCAGTGGAGGATGGCCCAAGTGCTTGGGCCCTGCACCCCATGGGAGACCAGGAGAAGCACCTGGCTCCTGCCTTTGGATCAGCGCGTTGCGCCGGGCGCAGCGCGCCTGCTGCGGCAGCCATTGGAGGGTGAACCAATGGCAAAAGGAAAACCTTTCTCTCTGTCTCTCTCTCACTGTCCACTCTGCCTGTCAAAAACAAAACAAAAAAGAAAAGAAAAAAAAAAACTGCAGTTTGATATAAAGTAGGGTATTTAGACACAGCTATAATCCCATTGTAACAACTTAAAGCATCATGCTGTTAATGTAATTCTTGCCCTGTGCTTTAAACAACTGTTAGAGAATATTGAAATAGTAGAAACAGTAAAAGGCATTTAAGAACTATTTGCTTTTAATCATGAAAAGGGAAGTCAGTGGCAAATATCTCACCGATGAAAAATAAATATATATTTAAGTTCATCAATAAGCTGGAGGAGAAAGGGTATGTTGCGTATATACTGCATATTTATTTATCACTATATTTCAGTTACACACAGTATTTGTTGTATTGATACGTGTGAAAACTTGTAGTAGAAAAAAAAAATTTTTTTTTTTTCCATTTTATTTGAATGACAAAGAGCAAGAAAGAAAGGCAGAAAAATGTCCCATCTGCTCTGGTTCACTCCAGAAATGCCCACAACAGCCAGGGTTGAGCCAGGCCAAAGCTAAGAGGCTCGATCTCAATTCAGGTCTCCCACAGAGGTAGAGAAAGGACCCAAATACTTGAGCCATCAACTGCTGCCTCCCATGGTCTATACTAGCAGAAAGCTGAAACTGGAAGGCGAGGCAGCACTCAAGCCCAGGCACTCGGGTGCAGCATCTTAACGGCTGCACCGAATGCCCACCCCAGAAATTAGTTTTTTGTAAGTGAGGTGTTTCCTCTATAAGAAGGTGGATAATTATAAAATTCTTGCAGGGCTGAATTTTTGCTTACATGTTTATTTTATTTTATTTTATTTTTTACTTTTTAGAGAGAAAGGCTAAGAGAAAGAGGTCAAGAAGCAGCAATAAGGACCAACAAGGACATCTGTTCCATGCTTCTGCCCAAGGGCTTCAGAGGTGGGAAAGGACAGACACTACCTAAGAGGACTGTGGGCAAGGAACCAGGCCCAGGGTCGGGCCAAAAATCTCCAATGACTTCCAGATCTACCACTGGCATTCTGAGTGACAAAACTGTTTACTATATACAACTAATCCATGCACTGAAGGCCTATTAGCATTGCTGGTCCCTGCTCATTATGTGCCAACAAAGGGCAATGGCAATCAATCATTTCCAAGCATTTTGAAACATTTCCAAGGTATACAAACAACTCCCATAACTGACAACATTCTCAACTTTGAGCAAGAATTGAAGTAAATGTCCAAAAACAGTATTAAAAATATAAAAATGTTACTGTAGGCCAAGAACTATCAGGGATAAAAGATTCCACTTCTTGATTAAAAACAAGAGGATATAAAAATTTAAATGCCAACTCAATAAAATTTATTTTTCTTTTAAAAAAATTACATCTGGGAAGAGAGATAAACAAGGAAGATCTATAGATGAGGTAGGAGATGAAGATGTCACCATTGTTTATCTGTGAATGGGAGGAAGTAATGCAATTAGCTGACTGCTTAAAAACACATTTATCTGCATTCCTTCCTGAAACCCCACTAACATTACACTGAAGGGATCCGGGGGTTGGGGAGCATAATTTTAAGAGAAAAAGGAAATGAGAAATAAAGACTGGATGCAGGGAGAAGAAACTAAAGATGCTGACTCCCTAGTTAGAGCAAGCTGAATTCTAAGGAAGAAAGCGGAGATGCAGTCTGATTCACCTCATCTATCTGTTCACCACTTGTCTCTCTCCTAGAACTCAGGAGTATGCCACCCACATTAGAGACCAGGATTGAGTTCCTGACTCCTGGCTTCGGCCTGGCCCAGCCACAGGTGTTGAGGGCATTTGGGGAGTGAGTAAGTGGATGGAAGGTAATTTCTCCCACACTCTCTCTTTCTCTAAGCCTTTCCAACAGATAAAATCAATTTTTTAAAAAAGGTCAGGAATCATTAAGAGCAAAAAATCACAGAAAAATGAGATAATTTTTGAAAAATTAAGCAGAAAAATACCACTATCATACTTGTGGACCAAGCAGAGAAGATACTAAAAATTCAGAAGATAGTAATGATGAGATACAGAACAGCTGAACAGTGGGCTGTCAGTGATGAGTCTCACAATGCTCCCTGTTCTCACATCTGGTGCAACAGGAACAACTGTAATGCCAACAGTGAGTTTCCATTTTGACATACTGAATTTGAATAAGCCTGTGACAAATTTATATGAAATGCTAATACGTGTTCTCAAAATGAAAAATCTCAGATCCTAATAAACATATTTAACACAAATATACAAGATTTAAGTCATACTAGCATTACTAATAACAGTAATAGACTGAATGTAATTTAAATTTGATTTTATTTGCTCCAACATTATATTCCACTAGGGGTATAAATGTAAACTATTAAATAAAGTTACTTGAAATACTCTTCTCAGATGACTGTCACCAGTAGTATATTAGTTAAATTCTTCAGTCTTTTTCTTTAGGAACTGCTTTTGCTTTTTTAAACTTTTTATTTATTTGAAAGGCAGAGAGCCAGACAGAGATCTTCCATCTGCTGGTTCATTGCCCTAATGCTCACAACTGCCAGGACTGAGCCATGTTGAAGCCAGGAGCCAGAAACTTGACCCAGTCTCCCACATAGGTGGCAGGGATCCAAGGACCTGAGCTGTCTCCTGCTGCCTCCCAGGGAGCACACTACCAGGAAGTCGGAATCAGAAGCAAAGCCAGGGCCTGAATTCAAGCACTCTGCTAAAGGCTGTGGGCATCACAAGTGGAGTCTTAACCACTGCACCAAACACCAGCAACTATTTACTAAAATCATAAACCCAAATATGGCTCCAAGCTTTGAAGTGTAACACAAACACAGTAGGTCCTCAAAGATCTAGTGTCCACTCTCTCCTACCACTAGACAACCACTCATCATTTGCTTCCTTCTCCCATTGCTTTCTTTGTTCCATTCTTTAAACTAAAAACATAGACTCTATTCTTTAGTTAATCCTTGAATCCCCCTAAAGCTGTATGTAGAGTATTACAATGTATGGCAGAATAGGTTGTGGTACTTCCAAATACCTTTTACTAATTACTTTTTCCAGCATTTCCTATCACAAATAGAACTTCTGCACTTTAGTTTTAATCCATCTGCTTTCTGAATACACCTGCAACACAATGTTTTTAAAATTCTTCCAGAAAAGGCAGATTTCTCTGCACTTAGGAATCCATTTTCTCAATTTAGGTTTCTACTGCATATAGTAGTTAAAAGCTTGAATCCTAGTCAGAATATGCCTCTGATTATGTCATCACTCCAAAATGTACTAGCTATGTAATCTCAGAAAAATGATTTACCTCTCTGTGGTTTAATTTTTTCCACACAAAAATGGGGAGAACATTACTGATATCATGTTTATGTGAGAATTAAATAATCACAATGTTTCTACTTATAAATGTGTAACATAGGAAACGACAGTATAAACTCATTTTTAAAAAGATTTATTTATTTGAAAGACATTATGACACAGAGAGACAGATCTTCCATCCCTAAATGCCTACAACAGCTAGGATGGGGCCAGGCTGAAGCAAGGAGCCAGGAACTCCATCCAGGTCTCCCACTTAGTGACAGGAACTCAATAACTGAATCATCATCCCCTGCTTCCCAGGCACATTACCAGGAAGCTAAAAAATCACGAAGTGCAGTAGCCAGGACTCAATATGGGACACAGGCGTCCCAGGTAGCAGCTTAACAAATGAATGACAACACCAGCCCCTAACTATATTCTAAAAATCTATAGTTTAGAATACAGTTGTTATAAAACAAATTATGGGGCCAGCACTGTGGTGCAGTGGGTTAATGCCCTGGCCTGAAGTGCTGGCATCCCATATGAGCGCTGGTTCTAGTCCCGACTGCTCCTCTTCTGATCCAGCTCTCTGCTATGGCCTGGGAGGGCAGTAGAAGATGGCCCAGGTCCTTGGGCCCCTGCACCCACGTGGGAGACCCAGAGGAAGCTCCTGGCTCCTGGCTTCAGATTGGCACAGCTACAGCCACTGCGGACATCTGGGGAGTGAACTATCGGAGGGAGGACCTCTCTCTCTCTGCCTTTCTTCTCTCTGTGTAGCTCTGACTTTCAAAGAAATAAATAAATCTTTAAAACAAATTATATCTTAAAAGTATTCCTGGCATCTTAAGCTTTGTCACATTGAATAAAAAAAACTTGGCTTAATAATGTCTGATATGACCATGACAGAAATGAGAATTTCAAAACTCAAAATAATATATGTGTGTCAATAAATTTAAAATTAGATATGTTAATTTAAATTGGAGTATTTTTAAAATATAATTGTATCTATCTAGATAACTTGTTCCAAGTCACAGGATACATTAAAGTCTTTTTTTGCTCTAATCCATTTGCTTCTAAAGCAGCCATAGTGGTCCCTCTTATCAAAGTTTCATAACAATGTAATTTTCTACCTCAAAGAACAAAGAATTCCTTGCAAATACTGTCAGGAATTAGCATAACAGTGATACTGAGTCAAAAAAATATTAAAAATGTTACATAGCATACTATATTAAGAAATAGTATCTGAGAGATGTTAAAAATTGAAATAATAAGCTACAATAAAAACTATTATTATAGCCATACTCAAACTCTGAGAACAGGAAATGCCAAAAATTATGAGAGTTATCCTAGCCTTCAAATACAGGCATAAAAAAAAGTACCACTGTCCTAAAATATTCTGTTACATTAAAATATAAACAATTTATTCATGGTAACAATTATATTCCATTTATTATATAATAAAATCTACCTTCTGAGATTTCAAATGAAATATGCAGGCTTAGCTATAGAAATATTCACAAAAAGTACTGTTTTAAACACATATATTTCCTGAAAAGATAGGTGGCAGGCCTATTAAATGTAGCTCTGTACAGTGATCTGCCCTCAAGGAGACCCAACAGGCCAGTCCACTACAGTGGCTTTCAATGTGGTAAGCCTGGGCTTCAGCAGAAGTCAGCTTGTGAAGAGCCCTGGCAGCTCTGCCAAGAGTTGGATCCCTAGAAATGGAGCTGCCCTGGAGTCAAAGGACGCCCAGGTCAGAGCCACAGATCTTGCTGGCTCTAAGCTGTAAAGCCCTTCACTTGGCCCAGCTTCCAAAATGACCACTGCTGTGGAGGCGCAGCCAAGTAGGGTCAGTAACATTGCATGCAGAACTGTAAATTTCCTGTTAGAGATGCCACCTGCCTTTACCTGGCCAGCTCTCCTCCCAGGCCAGCTAAGTAATGGAAGTCAACAGGGTGCCTTTCCAAGGAGGTTCACATCTCCCTTACGATGTACCCCACCTACCAGATTATTATCAAGCCCCTTCTTTCAGTTTATTTGCCTCTCAATCAGAGAATTTATTTGTGGCTTAGATAGCACCTTTCTTAGGTCCTCTAATAATGACCCTGTCTTTTGTTCTAGACCCTGTCTAGCCTACTTGGGCCTTATTCCTTTGTAATCATAGCCTCTACTCTAACAGCAATGGCTCTACTCCCAACCTGTGTGTATTGATGGTCTTCTCCCCCACTTAATGTTGTATGATTTCAGAATTTCTCCATAGACAAACACCTCTACCCGCAAAAGTTGAGTGGCTTTTCTCCCAGTCTTGGCTGGGATCAGGTTTAAACCATATTCATCAAACTGTCCTCACAAGGGTCCAGAGACACCCCCCCCGCCATTTCCTCTCCTCTCATTACCTGGTTAATGTCACTCTTAGGATCATTGGTTGCTATTCTCACCCTGACTACAGTATCTGTTTAAGTGTTTACAGGAGTTGATAATGGAATGAACCAAGGCCCTCAGCAAAGTGAGGTCAACCAATGCTGCTACAGGGATATACTCGGCTCCCCACCCAGGAGACAGTGGCTTGAGACATCGTTCCATGCCAGCGAAGAGCACCTTGCTGCCCATGTCAGCAGGAAGTAGCTCTAAAGACAGATCATTATCCCTCTCCCCTCCTGGACTTTTGGGACTAATGTAATCCCATACATCTCCTGCTTTATAAAAACCAAAAGGGGGGTGTGGCGCCGGCATACCAGGTTCTAGTCCCAGTCGGGGCGCCGGATTCTGTCCCGGTCCCTCCTCTTCCTGTCCAGCTCTCTGCTATGGCCCGGGAGGGCAGTGGAGGATGGCCCAAGTACTTGGCCCCTGCACCCCAGGGGAGACCAGGAGAGGCACCTGGCTCCTGGCTTCGGATCAGCGCAACGCGTCGGCCACAGCGCGCCGGCCGCGGCAGCCATTGGAGGGTGAACCAACAGCAAAAAGAGACCTTTCTGTCTCTCTCTCTCTCACTGTCCACTCTGCCTGTCCAAAAAAAAGGGGGGGGGGGAATGTTAGGAAAATGAGGCAGTCTTATCTATGGCACGATCTACACCTTGACACCATCCAGGCTCTAGCCCCCCGCAGCCATTGCTGGAAGCCAGGTGGCCACATGGCCCACAAACCGGTGTCAGCTTCACCCACATCCTAGTGGGATTTGCTGCTCCTACTTCCCTGCCGGCCCCCCAGCAAAGTTTTAAAAGCGCCTAGTCCTGAACACGTGGCGCGCGCTCTCTCTCTCTCTTCCTCTCCTGACCTCCATCTCTGTCTCTCTCTCTCTTACACTCTCCTTCTCCCTCTATTTCTTCTTTGCCCCTTCACTGCAGTCTGTCGGGTTTCCCCAATAAACTCTTTTCCTTAAAAAAATTTTTTTAAAGAAACATATATTTCCAATTTTTATCTCAAGTATTCATTTATATCCTAGTAAAAGTCTACATGGGCATATTATAGAGAAATTGGCTTAATTTGTAACTTGGATTAAATGTTACAAATGTTTTACTATATATTTGCATCATAAATGTTTTTTTGCTGCTCCATTCAATAAAAAAGTGGTATATCTAAGACAGATAAAATGAAATTAATGTGCAATTTTTTTCATAATATGCATTTTAATGCTACAGATTTTCCATAAACTTTTTGAGACAACCTCACATAAGCTCAAATGATCCTCATGTCAACACTAGAAAGCAGGTAAAGCTATCATCTCCATTGTACAGAAAGAAAGTGAGCAACACTCCCATATTCCACAGCTGTGAAATAACAGAGCCAACACACTAACGCCTGGCAGTCTCCCTTTCGTTCACACTCTTACCTGCTATGCTACAGTCCTTCTAATTGTCTTGTGACACTAGTTGAAAACAAGTAGTAAGAAGGAACTAAGTATTCTCCTTAACACATACTAAAAACTTGGCTCATTTTCAACAGAAGTTTACAATAACCATCCCAAATAGTTCCAAATAAATTCTCTTTCAGGGGCCAGCACTGTGGCATAGCAGGTAAAGCTGTCACCTGCAGTGCCGTCTTCCCTTATGAGTCCCCACTGCTCTACTTTTGATCCAGCTCCCTGATAATGTGGCCTGGGAAAGCAGCAGAAGATGGCCGAAGTCCTGGGGCCCCTGCATCCTGGCTTTGGATCAGCCCAGCTACAGCCATTGCTGCCATTTAGGGAGTGAGCCAGAAGATGGAAGACTCTCTTTCTCTCTGCCTCTCTGTAAATCAATCTTTCAAAAAAATTCTGTCAACAATTATTTCACTAATAATACTATAGAACAAGCCACACACATAAAAGCAGCTTTCAGTGCAAATTTGACCAGGGAGACATTAAATATGGGAAATAGCCTCTGTTCTTCAACACTCAGAAGACATGGATTATAACTAAACAGCATTTTAGTTACTGCATAGTTACACATTATTAGAAGTCATTTAGTGTAACTTCTTCTATAACAGATGATGGACCTGAAGCCCAGCATATGCTCAAGAACTGTGTAAGAGGAAGGACATTTGGCATCACAGTTGGGTTGTACCTTGGGATGCCCTCAATCAAACTGCCCAAGTGTCTCCATTCAAATGTCGCCACCATTCCGATTCCAGCTTTACACTAATGTACATCCTAGAAGGCACAAGGTGATAGCTCAAGTACCTGAATCCCTGCACCCACATGGGTGGTTTTAGCCCAGACCAGCCTGTTATGGACATCTGGGTAATGAACAAGCGGATGGAGATCTCTTTCTTGGTCTCAACTGCCTTTCAAATACATTAAAAAAATGTATTTAAAAAAAAAAAAAACAGTGCAAATAGGAGAATTGGGTATACACATCAAGGTATAAGTCAAGGAGAAAATTCCAAGTGGACAATTAGTGTGCTTGTAATGGCATTGGCACTGGATGTACAATCTATAACAAAAAAATTATGATTTCTGGAACGTTTGCCTAGCTATTGAGACACCTGTCTTCCACATCAACTACAGATCCAGGAAGATAACTTGATGGCTGCAGTAATTAAGCTCCTGCCACACATGGGAAAGACACAGACTGCATTCCTGGTTCTTGACCCAGCCCAGCTCTGGACACGGGGGGCACCTAGGGTGTGAACAGCAGACAGGAGTTCTACCATCATGTCGCTCTTGTCTAAAATAAATAATTTTTAAAAAATTAATGATTCTTTGCCTGTATAGACACTTAATATGTAAATCTTCACAGAAAACAGGGCATAAATTTATTGAACCTCAGATAATGGAAACATTTACAGTCTAGTAGAAGAGATTTTAAAAACACACACACACGGAAAAATCCAGAGTATATCGAAATGACAGCAATATCCTCTCGTTTCGATCACTCACACACTGCCAATCACTTTTTCCTGGAATAGTCAGAATTATGTCCAAAGTGTCAATTCCTTGTTATCTTCTCCACCTCCAAAGAACAAAGCAAAAGATAAAGCTGACATTGTGTAAGACAGATGAAACTCCTCAACAGAATTATACACTGCCCATTGCCACGATGTCAGTTTGGTAAAGGTGTAAATACAATTTTTTTTAATCACAAAAGCATTTTAGTAAAGAATGCAACTATTGTTACTTGTAAGCTCTGAAGCTGGGAGAAAACTTAGAAATTAACAGGGGTGGATCCTGACAGACAAGTGGCAGTAGACAGGGCTCAAGTACCCAGGGTCTCAATATGCCTCACGCACAGATTCCTGTTTTCACCCCTGCACAGCCCACGTGCTTCTTTGGTAACAGTGGCTTACTTATACTCTCACCCTTTAGCAAAGCCCTTGCTCTAAAAGAGAAACTAAGGAACCTATGAAATGAAAGCCAGAGTTCTGTTATATTCTTACTCGATTTACTGGCTTTCTGGTTCAGTACATTATTTTGGTTTTAAATTTCTATTGTGATTCAAATTTGTATCAAATGACACCTTCTGGAAATACCTCTTCTCTACTGTTTCCCTTTATTCTTTACATACACAAAGGCATTTTAAACACTTATTTAAGTTTTATTTATTCATTTGAAAGTGACAGAGGGGGAACAGAGAGAGGGAGAGAGAGAGAGAGAGAGAGAGACCCTTTCATCTGCTGCTTCATTCCCCAAATGTCCACAACAGCCAAGGACAGGACTAGGCTGAAATCAAAAGCTCATCTGGGCCTCCCACAAGGGTGTCAGGGACTCCAGTAACTGAGCCCTCATCTGCTACCTCCCAGGATGTATTAGCAGGAAGCTGGACTCAAAGAGGAAGAGCCAGGACTTGAACTGGCACTCCAAAATGGGTGCAGGTGTCCCAAGTGGCAGCTTAATCTGCTGTGCAACTCCCTCCCCTCATTTTTATTTGTTTTAAAAATATTTATTTATGTTAAAGGCAGAGTGACAGAGGAGAGTCAGCCACAGAAAGAGAGCAAGAGAGCAAGAGAGCCAGAGAGCCAGAGAGCATGAACAAGAGATCTTCCATCCGCTAGTTCACTTACCAAATGGCCACAAAAGTCAGAACGGGGCCAGGCTATAAAGGCAGGAACCAGGAACTCCATCAGAGTCACCCACGGGGGTGGCAGAAACTCAAGTACTTGGGCCATCACCCACTGCTTCCCCACGCGCATTAGCAGGCAGCTTAGTCAGAGGCAGAGCACCCAGGACTTGAACAGTGGCACAAGCAGTGGTTAAACCCACTGCACCACAGCACTGGCCCTACTTTTACTCGATTCTCTAAGATTTATTTACTTATTTGAAAAGTAAAGTGACAGAGAGAGAGGGAGAGAGGGGCAGAGAGAGATCTTATCTTTTTACTTTTTAATAAAGTCCTTATTATGGTTGAAAAAGATAATGAAGTTCTAACTCTGGAATGTGATCTTCTTATTTGGAAGTAGGATCTTTGGCAGCTACAATCAACTTAAGACAAAGATAGCAGGCTGGCGCAGTGGCTCACTTGGTTAATCCTCTGCCTGCGGCGCTGACATCCCATATGGGCGCCAGTTCTAGTCCCAGTTGTTCCTCTTCCAGTCCAGCTCTCTGCTGTGGCCCGGGAAGGCAGTGGAGGATGGCCCAAATGCTTGGGCCCTGCACCCGCATGGGAGACCAGGAGGAAGCACCTGGCTCCTGGCTTCGGATCGGTGAAGCGCGCAGGCCGTAGCAGCCATTTGAGGGGGTGAACCAACAGGAAAAAGGAAGACCTTTCTCTCTGTCTGTCTCTTTCACTGTCTATAACTCTGTCAAATAAAAAAAAAAAAAATAAGACAAAGATATCACGGTGGGTGTTTACTCCATTAGAAGAAAATCACAGCCACAGAGACACAAAGAGAACATAATGTGACAGTGGAGACAGTGACTGGAGTTATGTATCTGCAAGCCAGGACAGTGAAGAGCTGCCTGCCATCATCAGAATCCAAGAGAAAGCCTGGGAATCGATTTTCCTCTAGCGCATTCAGGGAGCATGGCCTTGCCAACATTCTGATTTTGCATAATGCAAATGCATTTCTGTTTTTTAAGCCACCAAGGATGTAGTATTTTGTTAATGCACCTCAGAGAAACTAATATCGTGCTTAACAATCTCAAACACCTTCCTTTTCTCATCAATGTATAATCTCTCTCTCCAGTAATCTCAAATGTTTAAAATAACATCACCATCCCCACTGTCAACAGATAAGCCTAACAGTATTTTCTGTGTTCTTAAGAGTTGTTCAAGTCTCTGCAATATTTCACACTTTATTAGCCTGATTCTCTTTACTAGGATTATCAAACGAAAACTCTATACTTTATCTAGCAACCCTAACATCTAGTCAACTTTTAAGATCCACCTCATATCTCACTTCCTTTTTCCAAAAAAATAACAAATTTTCTTCCAAATGCTGGGTTAGATGTCCACTTCTGCACTGCCAGAGCAACGTAAGGAGAGTTGGCAGTGGCTCCCATTGAAAATTGGCTCATGAAAATCATCTGTGGAACATTTTAAGAGAAGAGCAATTTGAAAAAGTTAACCAGAGAGTTTTGAGATGCTATTAATCCCCTGCCACTGTTTATGCCACATTAAAAAGGTTGTTTACACACTTCCTCCTTTCAACAGACTGGAGCAGAGCTTGGTTTTCCCATCACCTGTACCCAGAAGAAGAAAGCACTGAATACCAATACTAGGGGATGGCAAACGATGCCCATGGACCAAATCTGACTCACTGCATTGTTTTACAAGTGAAGTATTAATAAACACAGCCACACTCATTCATTTACAGATCATCTGTGATGGCATTCATACTGTATCAGCAGATTTAAAGGGTTGAAACAAACATGGTATGCCCCAGGGTCCAAAATATTTACTGTCTGGTCCTTTACAGAACAGGTTTGCTGACCCTGACCCATAGGAGGGATGACTGAATAATCAGCAAATGTTACTTAATGCAACCAATATAAAAGTCAAATTAACCATGCGTTATTTACATGGCTATCTAGAGCTGTGTGTGTGTGTGTGTGTGTGTGTAATGTCTGTGAAGAACAAAACACTAAATGTTATACAAATAAGTTCAGACTGAAGATTATGCTTTATTAGGTGCATAACGGCTATCACAGTGCTTAATACGAAGTAAGGTTGTATACCATCTGCACAAACTTTTACTCACTTAATCTTCAAATTATATTTGGAACTGCTGCTACAAATATTAACCATTACTTAAATACATTTCTTCTGATGTACCTCTTGGGGCAATTACTTTTTCACTTCACTGACAGAAAGACAATTTTTATGATCTCAGACAATGCCAGAGGTTTCAAACCATAAATGCTACTTTTTTATGGTAACACTTTCCCTGACCAGAATTTAGCTGTCATACCTGACACAGAATGCAGTTGAGAAATTAGAAACAACAACAATAAAAATGAGTATTTTAGGGAATACTTATTCTATGTTATGGAAGAAATGTGACCCAATTCTAGAAGAGCAAACTAATGCCAATAAAGATCTTTAAATTAAATTATGGATGGGGAGCGTTACAACTTCTTTCAAACTCCATACTTAAACCATGTACATGTACATATTTACATACATAAATAAGATATAGTTTAATAAATGAGAATATAAATGCATGCTTATATGTAAATCCATAGCATTAATTACTTAAAATTTTCTTTCTTAGGAAAAGTTAGGGACAAAAGATCATACCTAATACAAATACAGTTTACTGACACATTGATTTTATAGGAATATAAGGATATACATATCTTTAACAAATATTAGTCATTATAAATAAATATATAAAGGCAATAAATAACTTAGAGTCTATCGATTCTTAATTACACACACCCCAACAAACTTCAAATCTAACGTTAATAGCCAACTCAAAATAAATTGTTTTACCCAAAAACAGGCTAACAATTTGAAGGACTGAGAAGTATCAGATGTCACCAAACTTTATACAATTTATTTTAAAAGTTTTTAAATCCTTGTACACAAAGTGAGGTCTCAAGATAGGCAAATATCCCAATCAGCTTAGATCATGTTAGAAACTGGAACTGCATTTTAAAACATGTCAAAGTAATCTGTCACATATTAACTGAATTACTACCAAAAGAAAAAAATCCTGTCTAGGATTATATCAACTCTTCTTACTGCCAAACATCCACACACCAATCAAAGTTCAATTGCACAAAATAAAATCCTCATATTCATTTAACAAGTTGACCATACCTTGAGCACTTGAACTTGACCTTCTGTAGTAATTTCCTTTAACAAGTCACAAAAGGACTGGCACAGACCTACTGCATATGTCTGAAATTCAATAAAAGTTAAAATATCCATAAGAATATATCGGCAATATGAAAAAGGCAAATAATTCAGTATTTTTTTTTAGTGAGAGGAAGCATTTATTTCAAGAAGCCAGCATCTTGGGGAAACAGAGATCTCTTGATCCACAATGTGCTCTTTTTGTTCAACAAGCCAACAAAAAGAATTTTCAAAGGACAAGGGTAGCTTCACAAAAACGCTTTTTCTTGAGGAAAGTTAGGTATAAAATATTATTCCTAATAAAAAATATAGTTTATTCATACTGATTTTAGGAATATAAGGATATATTAACTGCATAGGATATTTTCCACAATAAATAACAATGGAATTGCATGCATCACAAATGGTCAGTTAATAGCCTTAAAATAACAGATCAATCAATTTAAAAATTCACCTCTAATTTCAAGTTAGAAATAATAAAAACAGTAGCTACATAATTTCTTATAATACAAAAACTACTCCAACATACCTGTAAAAATTCTGTTGATGATAAAAAGATATAACCATTGATGATCTTAAAGCAGGTTCTGAGATTTTCTGAACTTAGTTCTGCCAAATCAATAAATTCCCCAAAAAAGGCAAATTACTTCACTATTTAAAAATTAGTTTAAAGAGATTCATTTTTAATACTAAGATATATTTACTTCATCACAAATCTTTTCTCAAGCTATTTAGACTACCAATACTCTAGATACCTATCTAAAGGCTATCTCACTTTTCATAAATTAAAACAACATAGGGATGGAAAAATAAAGCTTCTCTGTTTTTCCCTTAAAAAGAAACAAACTAATCATTTGACTCAACCTTTAATTTCAAACTAAATTTTAGTGCTAGCATGAAGAACATGCAACTGAATCACTTTATTGTACTTTGACATCTGCTTATTGCAAATGAACGCACTTTACTGATGAGTAGTCCTGCTAAAAGACTGAATATGCTTTCTTGTTCTTCAAAAAATTATATTATGCTTAGATATTCTGAATATTCAGGCTATCTTCAAATTTGCTCCTCTATAAAAACCTACAAATAAAAAATGTTCTTTAGGACGTAATCACCATAATAGCACAGGTAAAAGAATGTTTGTTTTAGCTATTCTTTCTTAAGTGCAAAGTAGAAATTACCTTGTTCAAACAATATAATAAACAGTAGTGCTGCTTTACAAGTCTAACTATGTATAATAATAGGATCTAACAGAATACAGGTTGTACACACATAATTACATAAATCAAAATACCATCTATGTCTAGATCCTGTCATTCTTTGTTGAAAATACTTTAGAAATTCTATTCAACTGCAATAGAATATTTTTTCTTAACTTTTTCGAGCAAAATTACTGCCTAGATCATTGGTTTATTATTTAACTCAAATCTTGACAGAAGTGAAAAGACTTTCTAGTCTATTATTTGCATAAAAGAATAACAACCTTTCCACTAGCTCAAAATGTCTTTTAAGTCCTATACTTCAATATTTGACCACTGGCTTAAAAATATGAGTTCAGGGAGGGAACAGGGAATGCCCAACCTGTTACTATGCTACTAAAATATTAAGTAAATAAATACACATGGTCATTTAAGTGTTCTTTTACAACAGAAAATAACAATCTCAGGTTAAAGGAGGCCTTTATATTGCATAAAATTGTTCTAATAGAAAAAAAAATCATACTATTTTCTTCTCATCAAGGAGAAAGTCTAGTCCAGTCTGGACTTGTGCATAATTTTTACAGAACAACACTGAATAGCAAACTGTTTGGCCATCATTGTGATACTTAAGAGAGAACTGAGAATAGCTTTATTCCAGGCATGTCAGGACACAGAATTTCAAAATCACTACCAACTAAAATTTCATCAACATCTATGCTGAAAGACACAATATTTAAAAAGGTTTGATTTTATAAATCGTAGAGTCTATCTCTTCTTACAGATATTTTTAAAAAACTGTTCCTGACTCAATCCATACAAACTAATGACCAGGGCAATCATGTCATTTTACACTGTTTTCAGTGCCTCCATTATGCGCAGAACAACTTCCACCAATGTTCTTCAGCATGGTATTGTCAGTAAATATTAAATATCCATATTAAAAATACCCCTAAAATGAACAAACTATCTATTTTAAGGTACTAATCATTTTTCATTGTATCTACAAGCTCCTAGCAAGATTCCAAAGGAAAATTACTACACAGTCCTAATACAAGGAGAAGATATACTTCAATTATGCAATAGATTTGTATTTTCAGAAAATTTGTAATTCAGGTCTGTGATTCTAAATTAGGTGCAACTTTGCCCTCTACAGGACAACTGGCAATGTCTAGAACCACTTCTTGTTGCAACTAGCACTTAGCAGAGAGAGGCTAGGCAAACTATTGAACATCCTACAGATGAAAACCCTGGTTTAACTGGTTAGGCTTTTCAGGTTGCTCAAGAGTTCTGAAATAAATCAAAATACTGAGTTATGCTCTGTTTATACGATTTATATCTACTAGTCTGATTATATTTTACAAACTATTCTTATGGTTTTTAAAATTTTTATTTATTTACTTCCATTTTATTTGAAAGGCACACAGACAGAAACAGACCAACAGAGATCTTCTATCCATGGCTTCCCTCCTATTTTTGCCCACAATCATCGTGGCTATACTAGGCCAAAAGCAGGAATCTAAAATTCAATCCAGGTATCCCACATGGTGACAAAGACGCAAGTACTTGACCTATCATCTGCTGGTTCCCACGGTACACATTAGCAGGAAGCTGGAACGGAAGTGGGCTGGGACAAAAAACCATGCTCTCCAGTGTCTCCCACAGGCATCCTAAGCAGTGTCCCACCACTATGCCAAACACCTGCTCCATCTTTATTTTCAGAAAATCAACTGTTCTTCATTTTACTTCCAATTCCAATAAAATACTAAGCCTACAATTTTTAAGATAGCCTACATCATAATGAAGTTAACCAGAGAAAAGTTCCTTCCAAAATAAGAAATCACTGAAGAAAAATTCTACCATTCAGAAGACCTTAGTTTTGAAACAATGAACAAGAAGAGTCAGTCAAATGTTTAAGTAATGAGAATAGAATACTAAGTAAGTTAACAATAAAAGAGATTTAAAGAGAAAATTCACAGAATACTTTCAGTTATAGACTCTGGTTCTACTTAAAATTTCACAGATTCTACTTACATTTAAGAAAAATCATAAAGAGGGATTATGAAGCCTGGATTTATTCATACTTAAATAATATGTTATCTCTAACTTTAACATTTTACAGGGTTCAATGTTGTTGGTATTACGTATTTCAAATTAAAGTGGGAAACTTCTTGCCAGCTTTATTTCTGCTTAGAAAAAATAACAGCAATAATACTTATTAAAATTGAGTATTCATTTTGAAATATATATTCAACAAAGAGCTTTTAAAAAAAACCTGTTGTGTTATTTTTCAGTTTAAAGATTTTAATTGGCTTAACTTGTGATTCTAGAATTAGGTAACACTTCATTCCATAAAAAACCTGTTTCCAAAAATAAATTTTAAAACTCATCTTGAACAAAGTGCCTGGCAAGCTACAACATCAAACATTATCAGTTAGTTGTACAATACTCAAATAAAAGGAAACAAAACAAAGGCAATGCTGGGACTGGCGCTGTGGCACAGCTGGTGAAGTTCAGCCTGTAATAATACCAGCATCCCATATAAGAGCGCTAGTTAAGAGTCTTGGCTGTTCTGTTTCAGATCCAGCTACCTGCTAAGGTACCTGGGAAAGCAGCAGAAGATAGTCCAAGTATCTGGGCCCCTGCACCCATGTGGGAGACCCAGATGAATTTCCAGGCTCCTGGCTTCAGCCTTACCCAGCCCCAGCCGATGTAGCCGTTGTGGTCACTAGGGGAGTGAACTAGTGCACGTCTCTCCCTCTTTTTTACTGTCATTCTGCCTTTCAAATAAAGAATTTTTAAAAAAAATGAAGATAATGCTGATATATTAAATATGTAGATATAATTTATAAACAGAACTCCATATTACTGATATAAATACATACATCACAATGTATAAAACAAATTACATGTATTTTTCATTTAGAAAGATAAAAGTAGGGAATAAATAATTCAAACATCTATTATCATATGGATTAAATCTCGTTCAGTCCCTTAATTCAAGGGGATAGCAAATCTTACAGCCAGTTGATGATTGGATAATTTAATGTTAATAAAAGTAGTAGTAGACATAGCAGTAAGTGGATTACAGATCAACTACAAAGCATTCTATGGTAAAGCCATACCTGGGCACTTAGCAAAACTGACAATAAAAATAGCATCATCAGTTACAGTAAGGCTGGAGTTGATGCATACTCCTTAACAACTCAATAAGGACTTTTACAGTTTAGAACATCTGGCATACAGTAAGCACTATTTGTTTTGCTCTTATGTTTACTGCTGTTTTATTTATTGCTACTAATCCCCTCATTCATTACTTGAAGGGAACTTTACATTGCAGAGGCCCTACATGTTAAATAAGGGATGGAGTACAAGCGGATGTGTGAAGTCACCCACACATGACACCTTCTGAATCCTTTTCATAACAACATTTAAGTCTGGTGGAGGTTTCTATTCTTAGATCAAGAATAAAGAAGCAAGTGGATTACCAGACTGGCACTGAATATAGTCTCCAATTTAGAACAGAACCAAAAACATGTATAGAATTGAAAACCACATTCAATTCCTATTCTCATCCTCCATGATGATTGAGAAACAGATAAAACATTTTCTAATAGATCAGAAACAGGTAACTGGCCTCTTAACCTTGACCTCATCTTTGGAAATCTTTCCCTTGACACCAAGCAATAAGTAACAAATCTCTTTATTGGAAAACAAACGGTTTTCTTGGTTATTATTTAAGATCTCACCTGATTCTGAGAAATGGGGTAGAGGAACAAAAAAATTCAGAGAAAACGTGAAGGACTAATCACATTATCTCGCCACCATGGTCATCCAACAAATGAGGAAAGAAAACGTTTATCAGTTACAATTGTGTTTTAGTCCACATTTGCTGATATTCTCAAACCATGAGTCTACTTTTTCAGTCTGTCATTATATTTCAGTGATATTTTTGCCTCTGAGAACATTTTTCAGTGCAATTAAGTTGCACACAAAAAGCCTACAGATACTACCATAATAACAGTGCCTTTTCCCATAGTGTTCTGAGCTAACGCCCTCTCATGACAACATTAAGCTAGTCAGTTAGTATACCCACAGTTCTAATGAAGGAATTAAAGATGCTTCATGGCTGAGTCTTGAAGAATGGGATCCCTGGATAGAAAAAACTTAAATAATTTTTACAATACACTTTGTGAATAAACAAGCAAAACGGTAATTTATGCAGACTGAAAGAGAATCAAAGGGCTAATAAATGGCACTGTATATATTTCTTAAATACACCATGAGTTTAGGTATGAATCTCTACTAATCAACTCCCACACAAAGCAATTTTATAAACAATATTATTTTAAGATGTTTTAAGCTTTTACATACCTGAGAATGCTAGATGATATACAACAAAAAGTATTGGTTTATTATTAATAATTATCATCAGAATACATGTTCAGCTTGCAAAAAGAATCTAATTAGATCTCATCCAAGAAGGTTAAAAGAGATAAGGGCCCTCTGCTAGAACAGTATTCAGTTCTCTGGTCTCATGTACCAAAATTACTGCTTAGAAAACATTATGCTTGGGGATGGCATTGTAGCACAGCAGGTTAAGCTGCTGCCTGAATCACCAGCATCCCATACAAGTGCCAGTCTTGGCTGATCCACTTCCAAACCAGCTCTCTGCTAATGCACCTGGGAAAGCAGCAGAAGATGGCCTAAGTACTTGGGACTCTGTTACCCATGTGGGAGACCAGGATGAGGTGCTAGGCTCCTGGTTTCAACCTGGCCCAGCCCCAGCCACTGTGGCCATCTGGGGAGTAAACCAGCGGATGGAAGATCTCTCTCTCTGTTCTTCCCTCCCTCTCTCTCTCTCTCTAACTCTGTCTTTTAAATACATAAATAAATCCTTTTAAAAAAATTAACTTCCAAGAGTTTAGAGCTAATTCATAAGTAATGCTTTAACAAACAATATACATAATTTCTTAAGATTGAATTTTGGTGGTTTCTTAACTAAAACAGCAATATGTGTACAAAGCTCATTTGTGATCTAATAGCACAATACTGCTTTGTAAAAAGTTTGATACAATTAGTGTACATAAAAATTGGTTTATAATTTAGCTTTGTAAGTAATTTATCGAACACAGAAATTTGAGCAAGCAAAGTATAAGCTTAATTTGCAGTTAGGTTTCCTAGAAATTTTTTTAAGTTTTCCAAAATACAATATAATTTAGTGTTCATTCCTTAATAAGCAGAAATTATTTTTAAAGGTACAAAGAGGTACAAGGCTATTCATTTGTCAGTATCAGAGACTTCAATAAAAATGGAAGGTATAATTTAAAGTAGGCTATAAGGTCCCAAAATTATGATTGTATTCAAATATACTAGTAAGTTCATGTGTTAACACATACCAAGAAGCGGTGACATATTCTGAAATATGCGAAGCAACTCGGGTGTAATACATGGACTGTTTTCCAATGTTACTAACCTACAAGGAAAAAAATATAGATAAGTCACTTTCAGTTTCCATTAACACAACTAAAATATTAAAAAGAGCCTCATCCAAAGAAAGAAAAGTAGATGTTACCAGAAGTTATAAAAATTACCCAAGGAAAAAAAATATAAAAAATGTCTCAGTGAGCAGGGACACCACACAGGACTCCCACAGCTGAGGGATGGAAGGGTGGAGGAGAGGCCAGCTTCTGAGGAGGTGAGAGCAGACTCCACTGACCAGTGCCACTGGTGATGTTGCATAAGAGACTCGCAGACCACACTGACTCTGAGTTCAGCTCAGAGCCCTTGCAGGGGCAGTGTGCCCACCTAATCCAGTGAAGGAAAAGCACATTCTTCCCTCTCCCCCATCATCCCCTTACAAGGGCACCTGGCAAGGGGTAGTGTAAGGAACAGAAAATTAAACTACTTCTTCATCATAATATTAACAAAAATAAGGGCTAAGCTGACTACAGAAGGTCTGTGTGGACTTGATAAGAACCACCCATGGCCGGCAAACACCCTCCTCAGGAACTTACGAACCTTTACACTGACTGTCAAAAAATGCATAGCAACCACAGACTAAAGAGGCCCAGGGACTCTCCCAACAGATTCTTCTGAGTGCAGCGAGCGGGAGCTCTGGGCTGACCCACCGCATTCAAACCTTCCTGGGAAAAAGTGCTCCTAGCCAGGTCTGCACTCACTGGGCTCTGCTCTCCCTGAGCTCAGACTCCACCCTTTTGAAGCCAAAACACCAGCCAGACTCTGAGACTTTGATAGCACTTGAAGACCTGTGCTTCCCAGCTCACACGCACCACCTCTGCAGACGCTGTGCAACTCTGCCCTCTGTGGCTAAGACATGTCATGAGGAACACCTGAGGTGCTTTGGGACCGCTGGGTGGTTGGTTTACCCATTGTGCTGTGTTACACAAATTAAAACATGGGATTTCCCTACTGCATAATAAAAAGCCTTACTGGGACCACCACCACCTCCATGCCATTACTACACTTGCCACAGGTGGGGAGAAGAAACTCTAGAAAATATGCAAACACATGAAGACTGATCAACATGCTCTTGAATGAACAGTGGGTCACAGAAAAATCAAAAGGGATATCAAAAAATTCCTGGAAACAAATGAAGATGATAACACAACATATCAAAACTTATAGGATGGGGCCAGCACTGTAACGCAGTGGGTAAAGCTGCTGCCTGCAGTACCCACATCCCATACAGACACCAGTTCAACTCAGAGCTGCTCTTCTTCCAATCCAGCCCTCTGCTATGGCCTGGGAAAGCAGAAGATGGCCGAAGTCCTGAACTGTGCCTCCAGGTCGCATGGCCTTCAGGCCACCCATCTCATGCTTCCTGACCTACATGCGCCTCCATGTGGCTGGCTCCTGGTACTCGGTATGTACCCAGATTTATCTCTCTTTTAGATAGTGCCCTCACTCTCCTATGCATTTCTCTCACTGAATAAAAGCTTAAAACTTACCACGCTGCCTCGTTCATTTATGCCGGTATTCAGAATTCTTCTCTGAATATTAGGCAAGAACCCACATAGGCTTATTAATATTGGAAATTTATTAATAAGCACATGGTGATACCATATGGCACCCCATGTTCTTGTATCAGAGCAAATGAAAAACATAAGAAAATCTCAAAGAAAAAAAGTTATAGATGGGGGAAGCAAGTAGAGCAGGGAGTCAGGGAGAGATATTTGTTTAACCAGATATTATCATGAGCAGTCAAATGGGTTAATAGGCAGTCTGGAAACTGAGGGTGGAGAATGATCTCTCCAAAAGGTTACCTCTAGCAAGATCAAGTGTCCAGCCTGCTTCCTTAGGAATCTCCAGATTTACCATGAGAACAGCACGGGAGCCTTGTTGATTCCATCCCCCTGAACTCAGTTTACTGGGAAAGCAAGTTACCTATCCTACCCTTCTGGGTGGTTTTTCGTTTAATCTTGGCAACCCAGATAGGATAAAGGATTATAAATCAGGTCTTTTGTTGGTTTTGTGCCTTCCTTATAACTGAATGTCAATCAAAATTGTGCTTAGAAACTGACTGCCATGGCTCACTTGGGGCTTTTTCCTCTCTTGGAAGCCTCCCTCCATGTCATCTGGCTGGAGGTCTTTCACTATAATAAATCTTGCTCTTCTGCTTGTCTGCTTGGAAATTCTTCTTCCATGTGAGCCAAAGAACCAGGGTAATAATATGTTCTCTGCCATTGTTTCCCTTAACATTATGACTTACTGTAAAACCACTGCAATTAATACAGTAAAGAAACTAAGAAGTACCATAAGCAGAGAGTCCTTCCCAGTGTGTCCAAACTGAGATTCTATCTGAAGCTTGTTCCTTTCCTCACACTTAAAAGGCCATTCAGGTTGTCACTCTTCTTCTGCTAACTTTCACAGTATAAATCATGTTATTCAGGGCCTGCACTTTTTTTTTTTCAATTTTATTGAAAAAAAGCATCTTTGGCTAGGTTAAAATACAAACAGAAACTGTGTTCTTAATAGAAGACAAAAATAAGTATCAAACAGAAAAAATTTACAAGTAAAATAATTAAAGGTAGCATGTAAATCACTGCATACATATACTGCATAACATAATGCTTCCTGACAATATTTTAAATACTTATTACATAAAAAATTACCGAAATTTTGTGTGGTACTCAGAATTTTTTACAACATACAAACCAAAGTTAGAGGAATAAGGGGACAGCGACACAAAGAGAACTTAATGAAATATTTTAATAAAGCAATGTCAAGAAGGAAAGCACTGTGGTACAGTGGGTTAAGCTGCTGCCTACAACACCAGCACCCCTTATGAGTACTAGTTCAAGTCCCAGATGTTCCAATTCCAATTCAACTCCATGTTAATGTGTCTGGGAAGGCAATGGAAGATAGCCCAAGTACTTGGGTCCCTGCCATCCACGTGGGAGAACAAGATAGAATACAAGGCTCCTAGCTTGAACCTGGCCCAACCTTGGCTGTTATGGGCATTTGGAGAGTAAACCAGCAAATGGAAGGTAGGTCACTCTCTCTCACTCTCGTTCTCCCCCTCCCTCCCTACAACCCTGCCTTTCAAATAAATAAACAAATCTTTAACAGAAGAAAAAACAAACTAATTTGAACCATAAAACCCACAAGTTAAAAAAACAGATGCATGTAAAAGTCCATATCATTGACACTGTCACTGCAATTATATGTAAATGTATTACAAAAATGGAGCTTTAGTTCTCAAAATTCACATTAAGCTTAAAAATAAAACTGTAGAACCAGCATTTTGGCATAGCTGGTTAACCTACTATTTAAAATGCCAGCATCCCTTATCTGAGCACCAGTTTGTGTTGCTCCACTTCTGAACCATCTCCCTGGCAATGTTTCTGAAAAACAGCAGAGGATAGCCCAAGTGCTTGGACTCCTGTCACCCATGTAGAAAACCAGGATGGAGTTCTTGGCTCCTGGCTTCAGTCTGGCCTGGCCACACCACTATGGCCATGAGGGGCATGAACCAGCAAATAAAAGATAGATCTTTTTGTCCCTCTGTGCTAACCAATGCAACAAAATTATCTCACTCTCATGACAACCACAGGAAGTAGTAACTGTTTTTCCAATTTTCGCAGACAGGGAAACTGAGACTCATAGAAGATGAGTAAGTTGCTCAAATCACAAATCTAGTGGCATGGTACAACTGGAATTTGCACATGTATATGTTTGACCCCAAACAAGAGTCCTAATGCCCTAAGAGAAAATAATGAATAAAACAGAGAATAAATTTGAACTCTGATTTGTGATACTAGAGAATCTTATTTGAAGGGCTGGCACTGTGGCGTAGCAGATAAAGCCACTGCTGCAGTACCAGCATCCCATATTGGTGCCAGTTGGAGTCCCAGCTGCTCCACTTCCAATCCAGCTCTCTGCTATGGCCTGGAAAGCAGTGGAGGATGGCCCAAGTCCTTGGGCGCCTGCTCCCATGTGCAAGACCTGGAAGAAGCTCCTGACTCCTGGCTTCGGATCAGCACAGCTCCAGCTGTTGCGGCCACTTGGGGAGTGAACCAGCGGATGGAAAACCTATCTCTCTCTCTCTGCCTCTCCTTCTCTCTCTGTGTAATTCTGACTTTCAAATAAATAAGTAAATCTTTAAAACAAATTAAATTTATTTGAAAGGTAGAGAGACAGAAAGAGGAGACCTTCTATCTGCTATTCATCCTCCAAATGCCCCCAACAGCCATACTGAGCAAGCTGAAGCCAGGACCTGAGAATTCAATCCAAGTTTACCACATGGGTGGCAAGGACCCAACTACTTGCTGCCTCTCAGGGTGGGCATCAGGAAGATGCTGGAATCAGCAGAGCCTGGACTCAAGCTCAGGCGCTCTGACTTCGAATGTGGGTATCCCAAGAGGAATCTTTACTGTCACACAAAAGGCCTACCACAGGGATCTGAACTATTAATAAATTTGCTATTTTTAAAAATTTGTCTAATGATTTAATTTCATTTACATATAACTATAGGGCTAGGAAAATAAATTATCATTAATAGAAAAATGTATTATTATCTACTCACATAATCTTATCGAAAATTTGCACATTTTTAATAAATACATTAATATATTAAGTGAATAACACTGGTAAGTATCACTCCAAACTTAAAAAATTCTAACTTTCAACATCATATATTATATACATGCTTACAAGAAGATATTCGTATGTCAGACTACTATTTCAATTTGTAAGTAGGAATTAGTAACTACAGTTCATGAACTAAATCCCACCATATCATATTTCTATAAATGATGTTTATTTGGAGCACAACCATGTCCATTTCCTTACTTATCACCAATGACTGCTTTCACATCAAAATAGCAGAGGTGTGTAGTTGCAAGGGGACTTTGTGACCTGCAAAGCCTACAACATTCAGATGACCTTTTAAGGAAAAAGTTTGTCAACCTCTGATCTAGAATAATCTATCCTGTACAAACACATGAAAATTAAGATTTCATTCAATACCATGCTAGTTTACAATGAAACCAATCTAGATACCATTTAAGTTCAAATACCCTAACCTCAAAAAGAATATGAGGAACACAAATCACTCATTAATAAGTCTCTACTTCGTTAAGTTCGTTTTAATGTTGTTCATCTAGAATTCTAATACATACATCAATTTATAATTTGCATGAAAGGTAATTCCTAAGAATCAAAACTGTAAATGCACAGACATTAATAAAAAAGAAAAAGAAAGGGGTAGGGGAGAGCTACACACACAGAAATACACATTTTCTCCCCTATGGTTGATTATTGTGACTTGCTTTTTTGATTCCAATTGTTAAATTATATCCTGAAATTTTAAAATATTCATACATATTATTCAAAGACCATCTCTGGAGAAAACTGGTGCCAGCAGTAGGATCAGCTTAAGAAATTGAAAAGATTTTCTAGGACAATTCCTTACACGAAGTGCTTAGCCAATCAAAGTCCATATCACTGAGGGGGCCACAGGAACTGGGGGAGCAGGAAGCTGGGGAAAGGTTTGGTTGTTTTTATTTTTTAACTTCTGAACACTAGAGTTTACATACTCAGTTGAAAAAGACTAAGATAACACCAGCATTTGGGACTAAAGTATATACAATATCTCAGTACCTGATGCATAAAGTAGTAAAAGACTCAAAAAACTTCTCAATGTGCCCCCAGAACATCTCATTTAACACACTGAAACTTTTAAGTCAATTTTAAATCTGGAAAAGTTAAGAAGATTCCCATTTCCCATGCCAAATTCCAAAAGACGAAATTCAGCTGCGTTCTTACTGAACTTTGCACTCTAAGTGTATCGACTATATGCCAACACTGAATAACAGGTGCTACAAGCGAAGCTGGGTTTTTCCCTAGTTAAGGTAAGCAGATGTTAGTTTTGTTTTTAAATGCTGAGTGCTCAAAGCCCTGTTATATGACCTCTTCTTCACTGGTGTGAGAGACAAGAACATCAGGAAAAAAAGTAAGATCCACGGTATCAAGTTTATCCTCTTACCATAATTCTAAACCATCTTCCAGAAGATAAACATGTGGAGGCTGGGAAACATCTGTACTCAGTTGAATAACAGGGAGCAGGAAAGGGTACACGTTCTTGCTGTCTGCTCCTAATCCCTATAGGAAGTATAAATAAAACTTATAATAAGACATTCTAAGGTCCCAGCTCCCTCCCCCATATATTACTTATTATGTAAAAAGCCCTAAATCAATTTATAAAAAAAATTTGTTTTCTTCAGGACAGTACTAATTATAAGCAATAATAAAACAAAGGTCCATTAACAATTCAAAAAGTTAGTTTTCTTAGTCTTATTCAAATGCCGAATGATGGGAGTAAAAAAAAAAAAAAAAAAACATTTTAAAAAATTCTGCACACTAGCATAATACTTATTTTCCACTTTGTGTGACTACAGAAATATCAACAATGGTTCTATAATGTCTACAAGTGCTCTCACCAAAGCAACTAATTTAAAATGCATGTACCTGGGCCTGCATTGTGGCACATCGGATAAGACCACCGCCTGCAGTGCTGGCATCCCATATGGGCGCCAGTTCGAGTCCTGGCTACTCTATTTTAAATCTACCTCTCTGCTATGGCCTGGGAAAGCAGTAAAAGATGGCCCAAGTCCTTGGGCCCCTGTATCCATGTGGGAGACCCAGAGGAAGCTCCTGGCTCCTGGCTTAGGATCAGCACAGCTCTGGCGGCTGCGGCCCTCTAGGGAGTGAACCAGCAGATGGAAGACCTCTCTCTCTTTCTGCCTCTGCCTCTCTGTAACTCTGCCTTTCAAGTAAATAAATCATAAAAAATAAAATAAAATGCCTGTACCAAAATGTTCCGCAGTAAAATAATTAAGTATGGTACATTATGTTTTAGAATACTGAATAATCATGACACAGGATTGGGCGTGGAATGAAAAAAATATCAAAAATAATTACAAATTGAATTTCAAAGTTGCAGAGGTGTACATAACAATTCCACAAGTCACAGAGTTTTTAAAACTATCTACATTCAAGGATATGTAGATAAATGCATGAACATGTTTCTAGAGGTAAGTAAAAAATGAACTAGTCAAATATGGGAAAGGAAAATGATGCTGGGAAGAAAGATTTTTCGTAAAAATTTTAGTATGCTTTAAAAAATGTACATTTTTAATTCAAGAATTTTTGTTAGTATTTTTAATAGGCCAAGAACACAAAGATGGAGGAAAAAGAGTGGGTTTAATTTTAATTTCTCATTTGTATAACTTTGTCTTAGTGGGACTGACTCAACCTATCACACTTAAAAACTTTGGAAGGAAACGAAAAGAATTAAAAAGCCAATTTCTAAATCATTAAAATCTTTATAGTATGATAAATACAGAAGAGAAAACAAATAAACTATCAAATACCCCCTCACTGAGAAATAACTCACATGTGAACATAATATGGCAAATGAAAATGCCACAAATGTATACATAGTTCCCTCTTGATAACATACTAAGTTCAATCTTTTTTAAGCATATAATACATATTATCATTTAAATGTATAACAAACTGTTTAACTTTTAAGTATATAATACTTTATTATTGACTAGTCACCATGATGGACAACAAATTTCCAAACTCTATCTATTCTAACTCAAACTTTGTACCCTTTGCCAACCATCATTCTACTATTTACCTTAATGAAAACAACTCAGACCCCATATGAGATATTGTTATTTATCTTCTACTCAATCTTTGTCAGTGTGGAATAAACACTGCACCCACGTGGGAAACCCGGAAGAAGCTCCTGGTTCCCGGCTTTGGATCAGCACACCTCTGGCCATTGTGGCCAACTGGGGAATAAACCAGCAGATGGAAGACCTCTCTCTCTCTGCCTCTCCTTTTCTCTCTGTGTAACTCTGCCTTTCAAATAAATAAATGAATAATTTTTTTAAAAAGTCATTATTTAATAAATAGTACAAGCCTTAAAATTCAACTAAATATCACTCTCTACATGTCAGTCTTTCATGGAACCAAAAAGAAGCAACATTAATAAAAACTAGTTAAGTTCTCTTTAATTATCAAGTAGACTCAAAAAATTTCCTTGGGAAATCAGAATTTCCTTACTTAAGTGTTTATCTCAAAGATAAAAACCTGTCGTTATTAATAAAACGAAAGTAAGGAACTGCTAAAAACACAGAGTCTCTTGGTCCAAGCCTGAAATACTGAAGAATGAGTGCAGCCCTCCATGTAAGTAAATTTGAAGACTGTGGGTCCACAGTAACTACAACTCATTTATCAACCATACTCGGAAGCACAAAAAGAAATCCATCAATTATGAAGAAAGTTGTCAGAGGAGATTAAAGGCGGGAAAGATGACATCTGACCCTAGTTATGGAAGATACAAGGGGAAAGGGGAAAATGGATGCCTTGGCCTCTTTCTCTGTGTTCTCCTTGCAACTGCCAATGCACTTGTAATTGCTTTTATAAGTAAAGAAAATATAAAACAGCTTCCTCTAAATATTGCACTTTCTCAGGGCACTGTCTTATAGCTCTCTAATGGTTCGTGAACACTACTGATGTTCAAATCCATTCTCTCCAACCCAGCTCTCTCAACTCGTTACTCAAATGACTGCAAGTCATCATCACCTAGCTCCTGGATCCCAGCTTTGGCCTGGCCAAGCCCAGGGTGTTGCTGCAACCTGGGGAGTGAATCAGCAGATGGAAAAGTTCTTTCTCTCTCTTTCAAATAAATAAATCTTTTAAATATATATATATGTATGTATATACATTTATTTATTTATTCTATCATCTTCCTTTGTATGCTTCAAATTTTTTGCTAATAGGCAGCTCATGACAAGAGCCTCGGGTGATTACTGACTTCATAAAGAGTGTCAATTGTTAAATCAACAATGGAGTCACTGTGCACTTATTCCCCCTGTAGGATCTCTGTCCTTAATGTGTTGTACTATGCAAATTAACGGTAAAACTACTACTCAAACAGTACTCTATATTTTGTGTGTCTGTGTGGGTGCAGTCTGTTGAAATCTTAGTATATACTAAGTTGATCTTCTGCATATAAAGATAATTGAAAATGAATCTTGATGAAGAATGGGATGGGAGAGGGAGTGGGAGATGGGATGGTTGTGGGTGGGAGGGAGGTTATGGGCGGGGGAAAGCCGCTATAATCTAAACGTTGTACTTTCAAAATTTCTATTAAATAAAATTAAAAAAAAAAAAAAGTAAAGTAAAGTAAGCAGGATCTGACCGGAGCTGGAGATACTGCATATTTACAATCCATAACCTGCAAACCAGAGCAGCTCAGAATGGTAAACAGCAGCACTTCCAGTCTGCAAGAAAAAATGGCCTCCAATAAAAACTACTTGGCAGTGGCTGGCAATGTGGCACAGAGAGTTAAACAGCTGCCTACAATACCAGCATCCCATATGAGGCCAGTTCCAGTCCCAGTTGCTCCACTTCTGATCCAATTCCCTGTTAATGTGCCTAGGAAAGCAGCAGAAGATGGCCCAAGTACTTGGGTCTCTAAAACGTGGATGGGAGACTTGGATGGAATTCCTATCTCTAGGCTTCAGACTGGCTGGCCCTGACTGTTGGCAGCTATTTGGGGAGTAAACCAGTAGATGAAAGATTTCTCTCTCTCTCTCTCTCTCTCTCTTTCAAATAAACAAAATAAATCTTTCAAAGCAAAAGTAAAATAAAAAAGCTGCACTGCAAAAAAATGGGAAAGATAGGATGGAAAGAGTAAAAATTCAAAGACATAGAGCCTGAAGAATCCATGGTAGACAAAGTACTAGACTGATGTGTGGGAGTATTTTCTCATGTGGAAGAGTTTTACAGATGCTGAAAATATATGGGAACCTGAAGAAAATTTAGATTGGCCAGATTTAATTGAAGCCCAAAACACACACACACACACACACACACACACACACACAAATCCTCAAAAACCTGGTTAAGAAAAAGACCACACAAAAAGAAAACCTTTATCTGACAGTGAATCCGATTACAGTAAATCAAAGAAGAAAACAGATGCTGTTGACAAACCAAGAGGCTTTGCCAGAGGTCTTGATCCTGAACAAATAACTGGTGCCCCAGACAGCAGTAGAGAATTTATGTTTCGCACAAAATAGAAAGATTCAGATGAGGCTAACTTGGTGCTGGCAAAAAAGGAGAATAAAAAGTGTCCTCAGATTATAACTGCATTTTATAAAGAGAGGCTAACTTGCATTCTTGTCTAGAAGATGAAGCTCAAATTGTCTGCACTGTTTCATATATATATATATGTATGTATGTATATACACACACACATATACATATATTTGTATGTATATACACACAGAGAGACACATATGTGTGTGTGTGTGTGTAAATAATTTGGGTCATGGTTTTTTACTAGTATAAAGAAATAACCAGGGCCGGCACTGTGGCACAGGTTAATCCTCCACCTGCAGTGCCGGCATCCCATATGGGCCCTGGTTCTAGTCACGGCTGCTCCTCTTCCAATCCAGCTCTCTGCTGTGGCCCGGGAAAGCAGTAGAAGATGGCTCAAGTGCTTGGGCCCTGCACTCGCCTGGGAGTCTGGGAAGAAGAACCTGGCTCCTGGCTTCAGATCGGCACAGCTTCAGCCATCAGAGCCGTTTGGGGAGTGAACCCACGGAAGGAAGACCTTTCTCTCTGTTTCTCCCTCTCACTGTCTGTAACTTTTAACTCTCAAATAAATAAGTCTAAAAAAAAAAAAAGAAAAGAAAGAAATAACCACATTCTAACGAAAATCAAGTTTGATACATCAGTTTTAATTGCAGTATTGGGGGAGTTGTGAAAGCTCCTGGCTCCTGGCAACAGACTGGCCCAACTCTGGCTGTCGTGGCCATTTGGGGAATCAACCAGCAGATGGGAGATCTCTGTCTCTCCCTTTCTCTAACTCTGCCTTTTAAATAAATAAACTGTTAAGGCCCTCCCCTCCCCCCAAAAAAATAAAGAAAGAAAGAAAACATTTGCTGCTATTCTGAATTCTGTGTGTGTGTGTGTGTGTGTGTGTGTGTGTGACAGGCAGAGTGGACAGTGAGAGAGAGAGACAGAGAGAAAGGTCTTCCTTTGCCGTTGGTTCACCCTCCAATGGCCGCCATGGCTGGTGCACTGCGGCCGGTGCACCGCGCTGATCTGAAGGCAGGAGCCAGGTGCTTCTCCTGGTCTCCCATGGGGTGCAGGGCCCAAGCACTTGGGCCATCCTCCACTGCCTTCCTGGGCCTCAGCAGAGAGCTGGCCTGGAAGAGGGGCAACCGGGACAGAATCCGGCACCCCGACCGGGACTAGAACCCGGTGTGCCGGCGCCGCTAGGTGGAGGATTAGCCTATTGAACCACGGCGCTGGCCGCTTTTCTGAATTCTAAGAACACCTTTTCTGAATTCTAAGGAGACTTTCCATGGTCATTATTCAATCAAAACTTGATTTTCAACGCACATGACTAAGGATCATTCTGGATTTTTGTTTGGTTGTTTGTTTTTATGCAAGAATGCAAAAAACAATATATAAATGGACTTTTTGGTTGTTTTTAAACATTCACCAAAAGAAAAACAATTGGAAAACCATGTTTCTGAGATGTCATTCTGAGCAACCTAGTTAAGTACCTTCAAATTAAACTGAAAATTTTCCTGAAATTATAACCTTTCAAATTAAATGACTGTAAGTCATTTGAACAACTTCAATTAGAAAGACGCAAGGGATCAATGCTGTGGCACAGCAAGTAAAGCTGTCACCTGTAGTGCCGGCATTCCCATTTGGGTGCCAGTTCACGTCCCAGCTACTCCATTTCCAATCCAGCTCTCTGTTATGGCCTGGGAAAGCAGTGGGAGACCTGAAAGAAGGTCCTGGCTCCTAGCTTCAGATTGGCACAGCTCTGACCATTGCAGCCATAGGGGAGTGAACCAGCGGATAGAAGAGCGCGCGCGCTCTCTCTCTCTCTCTCTGTAATTCTGCCTTTCAAATAAATAAATAAAACTTTTTAAAAAATGAAAAATAAAAAAATTTAAAAAGAAAGAAGCAATATCAGGATCTATACCAAAATCTATAGCCATAAATGCAATGGCTTATTTCCAACATTTCTGAAAGTAAACTTTTATGGTTACTAACAATCTCCCCATCCAGATGAGAAAAGTAGATGTCCTGGTGTGTTGAAATAAGTTAAGCAGGGCCGGTGCTGTGGCGTGGTGGATGAAGCCACCACCTGCAGTGCCAGCACCCCTTATGGGCACTGGTTTGAGTCCCGGTTGCTCCACTTCCAATCCATCTCTCTCATGGCCTGGGAAAGCAGTAGAAGATGCCTCAAATTCTTGAGCCGCTGCACCCGCATAGCAAGACCCGAGGAAGCTCCTGGCTCGTTCCTGGCTTTGGATTGGTGCAGCTCCAGCTGTTGCAGCCAACTGGGGAGTGAACCAGTGGATGGAAGACACCTCTGTGTGTGTATGGGGTGGGGGTGGGGGGTAACTCTGACTTTCAAATAAAAAAATAAATCTTAAAAAAAAAAAAAAAAAAGAAGCTAAGCAAGATAAACGGACATTTGAAGATTTCTTCTAGTGAGTCAAAATCCCTGTGCTTTCGTGATTCATGTCTAAGATTTGGCTCATGGTAACATGATCAGGTGATTAGAGACCCTGGAAGTTTAGGATTTGCTGGAATAACTGGGTAAACCAGCTACTGTAATCTAAATTATTAACCTCCATATTTCTTCTTTTTTGCATCTCATTATTTTTTTGACAGGCAGAGTAGACAGTAAGAGAGAGACACAGAGAGAAAGGTCTTCCTTTTCCATTGGTTCACCCAACAATGGGTGCTGCGGCCGGCACACTGAGCTGATCCGAAGCCAGGAACCAGGTGCTTCTCCTGGTCTCCTATGCGGATGCAGGGCCCAAAGACCTGGGCCATCCTCCACTGCACTCCCGGGCCACAGCAGAGAGCTGGACCAAAAGAGAAGCAACCGGGACAGAATCCAGTGCCCCAACCGGGACTAGAACCCGGGGTGCCGGCGTCGCAGGCGGAGGATTGGCCTATTGAGCCACGGTGCCAGCCACATCTCATTCTTTACACGAAGACTCAATCTTTAAAGTATCTGGGTTACTGGTTCAGCAGATGTCAGGAAAAACAATAACTTTGCAGTAATCAGAATGTTATCCAACTGTATATTGTTTATTTTATTATAAGTCCTGGTGAACAGTGGTCAACAGTTTTTTAAAGTAAGCTACATAGGCTCAACAGTATGATTAAAACATCTAATGTAAAAAAAAGAGGACTAAATCAATGTTCAAGTCCCAGCTGCTCTTCTTCGGATCCAGCTCCCTGCTAATGAGCCTGGTAAAGCATAAGACAGCCTAAGTGCTTGGGACCCTGCAGCCACATGGGAGCCCCAGATGAAGCTCCTGGCTCCTGGCTTCAGTCTGGCACAGCCCCAGCTGTTGCAGCTAACAGAGGAGTGAACCAGGGATAGAAGAGCTCTCT